>NC_133804.1:27980229-28280229 GCF_043250625.1 Sebastes fasciatus
CTAGAGACAAGATTAATATAAAGAAACAATATGACTACATAATAGTGCTAACAAACAATTAGGACAAGATATATATAATACCAACAATAACAATACAGTAAATATACATAAAAAAACAAGTGTGTATGTGTGTGTGTAAGTGTGTGGTTAGTGTTTGTGAGGAGGATATTGATTTAAATATCTATAATGACTTCTGGGCAATTGTTACCAAACAACATTGTGAGTGGGGAAACAATTAAAAACATAAAAACAGATACATGGATATTATGGGGAAAAGCAATTACAAGACAGCAATTAAATGACCCTTTAAGCGACTTTTGAAACATTTTACAGATGAACAGTTTATTGATAGATGTGAAAAGCTATTCCATAATTTGGTGTGCCTGCATGCATGTATGGTACACGTTTCTTCCACAACTTTTACACTTTAATGCTGTAATATTCCTGTAGAGAAAACAGGGATTTTGCAACATGAAAGCATGCTGTATGACAAACTTAACATGCCTTGTAGGAGTCAGGAGTGAGTTATCAGAGGTGATGGAGATAGCTTAAAACCTGAAAACACCATTGATTGGACATTTCTAACATTATGCTTGGTTGGAAGCTTAAAGCTGAACAAATCATTAGTTAATAAATACACGTTTTCTTGGGAATAAGTAGCAGCCCATCGTTACATCAGGCTGGTACTGTGATAAATTGAAATGCATTTCAACTCTGACCTGCAGTTAGTGATCATTATAAGGCAAACAATCACTTTTATTTCCAGAGCAATATTCATTAATGGTTTAATTTTGCATTAAAAGTTAAACTTAGGCTTATATCAGCTCAGCTGAGTAACTTGTATCATTTCTTTGCCATTAATCAGAAAAAAATTAGTTCAACTTTTGAACTAAACTAAACTACAAAAGTGGATAAAGTGAATTCAGGTGGTTCCTGGCTTTTCAAACTTCATGATAAGGCTGATAAATGGGAGAATAACCCACTATTACTAGTATTGGGCTTCCTATATACTTGTGCAAAACAAGGGGTACAGTAGTTTCCTGGGAAAGGTTAAAAGTATACCTCCTGGCTGAAAGTATATACTGCAATCCCTTTGGTTCTACACGTAATAGATGGTGTACATGAAACTGCCCTGAAATTCAGCAGTGACCCCAGTGAACGGAGGTAGGTAAGAAAACAGTCCTGAAGCAGCTTTAGAGCGAGTAATTAAGTTTTTAAACAGGTCAAAAGGAAAGGTGAGAAGGCGCAGTGAGGTCCTTAAATCTTTTTATATTCTTCCGCACGCCTTTTGCAGTAAGACTTTCCAAAGTTTCCTAATGTTGGCCTCAGTGATTTGTGTGAAATCCTAAACAATGAATTACTTTGAGCGCCTTTTTTTTTTTCGAACCTGGTGACAGTTAGTTTCAAATGATATTCACTCCTAAGGCAGAGACAGACCCCTGACAGCAGCTGCTGCCACCTCTAGTCTGATCTTGACACGTTTACACCCCCGCAGCCACACACATGCATTCACAAACACACACACACACACCTATGCTGTTAAGGTATGGAAGCGATTATGCATGATAACGGAGCAGCCAAAAGCCCCGCAGGGGATCAACAACAGACCTAACCCTGAGACAACAAACACAATCAGTAGGCTGCAGAGGGAAGTGGGGGGCCAGGTTTCTTGATGTGGATGTGGGGGGTACTGGTGGATATGGACATATGATTAGCATGTGTGCCAGCATTTTTACTTTTGCATGTTTGTTTAGTTTGTGTCTGCATGTTTGCGCTGGCCGGTGTGATTGTGTTTCTTGCGTGCGTATGTGTGAGTGTGAACACCGAACCCCATACCTCTTCCATCCCACCGGACTGTTGTGACCTCCCAGGACCTGTTGGCTTTTACACAGCAATCCCCCGAAGACATTTACACCCTAGGAAAATAAATAATTAGAGCGGGCTGTGATGGGGAGGTGGGATAAGGGGGTCCCTTGCCTCTCGCTGGGGTCCCCGGGGTGGAATATTTGGGGTAGCAGCGCCCCCTCCCTCCCCTTTTACTCCAGAAACTATGTGTTTATGTTTCCCTGATTTATCCAGGTCAGTGTTTCAGCTGTGACTTTGGCCAAGAGTTGCTCTTTTCCTCCCTCTTTCTCTCTCCCTCTCTGCCTGCCTTCATCTTTCTCTCTCTCGCTCTCTGCAGATATATTTTAGGGAGTCTGAGATGGGAAACATTAAAATGGATGAGATTCCAGTTCTAAAGGTTACGGCAGATGGGAAACTTTTAGGAAAGAGAGATGAGTGTTATATTGCCTTGAGCAGGGATTTGGGTCTGACAAATGGGATGAGGCCCATGTGGACAACATATTCTAGTTACAGAAGTGCCAAGTTTGTTAAGTTATGAGTCAAAATGCTCATTTGCATCAAAGTAAAGTCTCCAAAATTCTCGAATATCTCCTTAACTTTACCATCCAGTAGTTTAGAAATACTGAAGATGCACATGAACAATGATTTTCTAAGATCCTGTTCACCTTTTTATTTTTAAAATGTCACATATTTTAAACTGTTAACTATATGTAGTAGCCTAAAAGCCCTGACACACCAAGCTGACGGTCGGACAGTTTGGGGCCGTCGGTCAGCGTCTGTCAACCTAGCTTTTTCGGTGTGTCCCACACCTATGGCTCTAGTTTAGTCTGCCCGTGTGAGAGTTTTTTCGGCCGATTCAGCATGTTGAATCGGTGGTGCCGCCCGTCGGTGAAAGAAATCACTCTGATTGGCTGTCGGCTGTAGTCTTTGTGGTGTGTTTGTGTGCAACTTTTTGGCCAAGACAAAGTCGATGTGAGGAGACGTAACTGCTGGACCTTCCTCGCCGCTAGTTCTTTGATGTCGGGTTGGTGTGTCTGGGCTTTTAAGCGTGATTTATGCTTGACACATCCGTTTGGTTGCATCACATGCTGAAGTATTGGTCAAACTAAAGTGGCAAACATTTCTTGATAGATTCACCGTTTTGCAGAAATGTTCGAACAGTTACGTAAGGAGAAATCCATAGAGAAGAGGACATACAGTTTTCTTACCACACCAGAATGCTATGCAACAAGACCACAAGACATGTGGCGTTTGAGTAAGGGACACGACTCTCGCCTTATCTTGAGTGGAAAATCTTTTGCAGCTACTACTCTACTGCTCCTTTTATCGCTCTCTCTCTCTTGAGCCACATGTACCGAATCAAATAAATTCAGACTCTGTGGAGGTTACTGAAAACAAATGTAGAAAATCACAGTTAAGTGAAGAAGAAGACGAAGAACATGACACAGATTGAGCGGAATCGGGCACAAGATTTTTACTTTGAAGGCACATGGCAGCCTAGAAAGTCAAAATGGAAAGTGGTTGGCACTGTAAAGTTGAAAAATCACCAGTGTGGTCCTTTTAAACTGCAGAGTTAGTCCCCACTTACTCTCTTTATTACACACAGTATATAACTTTGAATCCAGTTCACTTCCAGCACCTCCAGAAGTAAAGGGCGAGAGCAGCAGTCAGAGTCCACCTGTCATAACTACACAATGAATCTCTTTTAAAAGCCCAGTTTTCTTCACTATTGTAAACAGAGCATTTGGAAAGGTTAACGAGAAAAAAACAGTGTTGGCCTCAACTGTTCGCTCAGCACACACACACACATGCACTCGCAGGCAGCCTCACAGATTACCTCAGGCCAGTCAATTCCGTAATGTCCTCCTTGGGAAGCCACTTGAGACCTCATTTGCATCTAATTTGAGTGGAGGGTTTTGGGGGGAGGCTTAACAGGCTTAACGAGGCTGGGAAAAATGAATTGGAAAACAGGGACGGCTTTTCTCTCCGGGGTCCAATTCACACCTGCCCTGCAGGGACCGCATACACACACACAGACACACACACACACACACACACACACACACACACACACACACACACACACACACACACACACCCTGGAGTGTTGATTTTTAGAGCTGCAAATTCCAAACTGTTGCCCCAACTGCTGCGAAATGTGGGGAAATTGAAGGCTGTTGTAAACTCTAGACGGGGAGCCGTAATCAGGACCGTTTGTGTTGAAGCGTGTTTTTTCTTTCGTTTGCTTTTTTACAACCTCTTTTATGTATGATCACTATGGTTGGGAAAAGAAATCGATTCACCTATGCGTCACAATTTTTTTTTTTTATGATTTTGAAATTGATATTTTAATGCTAGAATCAATATATCTGTAGAAGGAAGTTACCGCTTTTATTGTTGTAGTAGCGCCCCCATATACTGACATTTATGTTCAATGCATTCAAACGGCCCCGATGGAGCTGACCGTGGATGTATAAAGAGAACAGAGCTGACGGGAGAGCTAGAGATGGACTAGGCAAAGTTAGTGAAAGTAAACATGTGTGACTACGTCCAGTTTTCAAAATAAGGTGTTAACAAAAGGAACTGGATAAACAAAATACATATATGGAAATAAAATTGATTTGATTATATTCACCAGAAGTATAAAACATTACATGTCCCTTATCAATTAAAAAGCAAATACCACTAATTTGTGAGGGAAATGTCTTTATTCTTTGATTTTTGGGTTGCTAAAAAAATTTAATAAATAATGCCTGACAATGACTGATATACTGTAATTGACTTCAGAACATCTCTGACTACATACTTTACATACAACAAACGTTAACAAAAATTGCAATAAATCATAATATTGAATCACAATACTTGTAGAATCGCAATACTTAAAAATGATACATATCGAATTGGCACCCAAGTATCGTGATAGTATAATCGGGAGATAGGTGAATCGTCCCAGCCCTAATGATCACCTCTATATACAGTATATGTGTATATACTGTATGTTGATGTGTGTGTTTGCAGTGTGAATGAGTTCAGTCCTGGAAGTGGCAAGCTGCCTGAGCCAACTTTACACAAACTAATACTGATTTTAACTGCCTATTTTTCTTTTCCCTCTTTCTAACGGCGCTTTGAGGACATTTTGGCAGGTTTTTTACGAGCAACACCTTCTCTACTTTCTGTAGCCCTCGTCTGGCACAAGACAGAGCTCTTTATTTTTATTTCCCTTCCAAACTCTTCTCAGCTTTGTTTCTCTTTCCGACATCACTCGCTCTCTTTCTTCCCATCCCTCTACCTTCCTTTTTTTCTCCTTCGTGTCAACCCATTTCTTTTTCCCACCCTTGCGTCACTCCACCTTCTATTTTGCCCCATCTCACTCTCCATTGCCTCGTCCCTACCTCTGACCTCCACCTCCCGCTCCAACATACACCCACCTCCAGTTTGCCAGCAGCATCTCTCCAGTAGAGCTTTCACAGCTCCCATTTCCCCTCAGCTTGCCAACGGAGCGCACAATAAGATCCTGCCACTGTGTGTGTGTGTGTATGTGCAAGCAAGCATCAGTGGGTGTGTTCCAGCCTCTGCTTCTGGCTCTTATCAAAGCTAAGCGTTGATTGGTCAGTGGACGCTGTAACCACCACACCCTCAGCTATGAAACGGCATACCATGGTGGGACTGGAATCTTTCTGTGTGTGTGTGTGATCTTTAAATACTTTGGTGCTAACCTATGTATGTAGCAGACCAGCTAATTTGTGCTGACACAGTTCCTGTCCCCTAAATTTAGAATAATCTGATTGGATCGAGGACAATCTGTAATCACCGGAGTACTGTGGTGTTCGCTTCGGTTTTGGCCCAGCTCCTTTCAGCATTTGCCTGAAGTCGCTGCAAACTCCTTAGACGTCTGATAAGTCAAAGATGCATTCTCTCGAATCTCTGCTAACCATGCTTCGTTGGTACTTTGCCAGCTTTTGTGGAAACCGGGGAGCTAATTAGTGATGTATTTTGTTTGTGAAGTATTTCTGTATATGTGCGCTACTTTGAGGCAAGCTTAAGTCAGCACACATGCTTTGGTAACTTGAAAAAAAGCCGTCGTTCAGTGAAGACTGTTCTTTACTGTCTGTTATGGGTATGATGGTGATGTAATACATCTGAGGAGCAGCCGAGTGTTATTGCTATAGCAGACAAGTCTAAACTAAGAAGCAAAAACCACAATGAGCTTGCTGTTCTCAAACAGCCTCTTAATGTCACGCCTATCATCTGTGGCCATCTCGTGGTAACCATTTTGTGCCCTTCCAACTATGCTTGATTCAGTTATGGTATGCCAAATGGCACAAGTGAGGGTAACCAATATTTAGTCTGCAGTTCTAGGTCAGTGGGTGATATTCTCTTCCTCAAGTTTCTCCAGCATGCGGGCAGATGACCTTTCTAAATAATGACTTTCAGTCTGCCAAGGAGGCTGCAAGCTGGCGCTGGCAGTGGGCACTGCCCTTCTGGGAAATAGAGCAAGCTGGCAGCATTAAAACATACGCTGTATGCACATGTACGTTACAGACATTCACTGGCATACGTACAGGCAATGAGAATGCACACTTAATTGTACTGCACTTGCGAGGACCCTCACTGACATAATGCATTCCTAGATCCTATCCGTAACCTTTACCATTACAACTGTGCCAAACCTCAACCCAACCTAATTCTAAACTTAAAGGGGACATATCATGCTCGTTTTTAGGTTCATACTTGCACGTTGGTTTTCTACTAGAACATGTTTACGTGCTTTAATGTTCAAAAAACACTTATATGTATATGTGGTTCACCCTCTGTCTGAAACGCTCCGTTTTAGCGCCTGTCTCTTAAAGACCTCCTCCTGAAAAAGCCCAATCTGCTCTGATTGGTCAGCGTTTGTGGTCTTCCGCATCTGCGCTGTCAGGTCGCATCTAGAAGGGAACCTGCAAATTGCTAAATCTGATCTGAGATCTGCAAAAACGTGCAAAAACTCTTGCGAGACTCGCTGCCCGACGACCTATCCTGACCTTAACTATTCAAGATCAATGCCTATCCTTAACCATCTTGCGAGAGTTTCCCCAATCCACGGGTTCCCTTCTAGACACTACCGCGCTGCGCTTTCATCGTCGCCGTCATCACAGCGTCATTGCTGCCGGTGACTCACTGGGTGTGTCAACTACACAGAATTTAGCGGGACTTTTACGGGTGACAATATAGTTGTGACATCACAACCTTACGGAGGTCCTGACGGCTCTTCTTAAAAGCACAGTTTCTAAATCTGGGCTGTTGATTGATTTGATACTTTCACAGTATTTATATAGCACCTAGACCTGCTTTATAATAAAAAAGATATGGAACTACAATATGGGACCTTTAACCCTTAAAGGAAAAGTACGGTTTAATACAACTTTAGTCTTATTTTGGTAGTTTTGGCCATTGTTCTACTCATTCAATTTACATGCTGAGATCTGGGAACATTGCTACCAAGAAGCATGAGAAATTAGAAGTCAGAAGACCAGACAAGTTGTAAAGAAGTCAACAGTTAATAAGATTATCTAAACCACTTTTTTTGGATGATAAACTGAAAGCTAGCACATCTAAAATCCGTCTTTGCACAGGAAAAAGTGACTGTGTGTGTGTGCAAGTACTGAAAGTAGGGTGGGTCAAAGTTGGACCGCAAAGAAGGTCTCTTAACTGTGATGGATGTTCTCAGCGCTCAATTTGGGTGATTATTTCACAGTTTGCCTTCATTTTCTCTTCAAAGTAAGTTTTGCTAACCTGGGGGTTGGTTTTAAATCTCTATGATCGTCTGACAGCTTGTGGTCTTTAATTGGTGTGTAGAAGTGATATTATTACAGATAGGAATGATGATTTGATGGCCAAAACTACCGAAATAAGACCCAGCTCGAATGAACCCTTTGATATAGTGCAAACCAGCCAAAATGTCCTCACTCTCCAAAAATATCCTCACTCTCAAGGTCTAAAAATGTGTCCTCACAAAGATAGCACAAGAACACACAGACTCATGCATACTCACATGAAAAAGGTGCATTGATATTCCAAATGAAAATGCTTTGAAGCGAGGGCTGTCAAAGTTAATAAAGCGCTAACGCAAATTTATTTGACGCTAATTTCTTTAACGCTTTAACACAACTTGTGATTTTTAGGTTGTAGCGTCTCAGTTTCAAAGCTAGAGTGCATATACTGGTATTATATGAAACTTAAAAAATTTAAAAAATGCATATTTTTATGCTAAACCTGTGAGGGTTTCTGGACAATATTTGTCATTGTTTTGTGATGTTAATTGATTTCCAAAAATACATATATACATATATTTGCATAAAGCAAGCATATTTGCCCACTCCCATGTTGATAAGGGTATTAATTGTGTGACAAATCTCCCTTTAAGGTACATTTTGAACGGATAAAAAATTTCTGATTAATTTGCGATTAATGGTGATTAACTTGGGACCATCATACGATAATCGCGATTCACTATTTTAATTGATTGACAGCCCTAATGGAAGCACATATGAGAATTTACGCATGCAGCCAGCCACACACATACTGTACAGTGCATCATTAGGCAAGACACACAGTGCGCTCCCATGCTTTCACCGGATTAAACATGCAATTGGTCGTAGTTGGAAACTTTGACATATAACGAGAGAGAGAGGCTGCGTCACATAGAAACTACCCCGAGTCACGAATGACCTTCTTTGACTTTCTGCTCAAACAGAAGTCCTCAGACCCGAGGACTTCAGAGTATGTGTGTCGTACTATAACGCCAGTCTTGGTTTGTGTGTGTGTGCGAGCGGGAGTGCGTGCCTGCAGTACGCTTGGAGTCGTTTGATGTTAACAAGCTATGCCACTGTTTTGTTAGGCCACTATCACCAAAGCAACACATTATATCCCTTCTGCGGGGACTTTCTTTTTCTCAGCGCGTGTTTTTGTGTGTTCCTCTCCACTATTGGTGTTTATTTGTGTGCACGCAATACACGCGTACGCTACGAGAGTGTGACTTGCACCATAATTATCCCTTTTCGGTCCAATATCCAGCTAAGCCCAAAGTGACAGACTGTTTATGTTCTAGCTGGAAGCGTACAGAGAAGCTGGTCACTGCACTTCGCATGTGTTTCTCCATCGCTCTCTCTCTCTCTCTCTCTCTCTCTCTCTCTCAAGCTTTGTCTCCATCATTCACTTCTTCTCTCCGTCTCTCGTTCATCTTAACCTCTCCCATTCTCTTATCCTCTCGTCCTCTCACTCTTGTTTTTCTTGACTTGGCCTCCGTTGAGGAAGCAGCCGTCCTTGTTCATGTCAAGTGGCCTCTCAGCGGCCAAATTACCCCTCCACCTCCCACCCCCAACCCCATTCACTTACAGTACAGCAGTAGTAAATCTAGACAAAAGCAATGCAGCCCTATAAACTCCGGCAAAGAAAAGAGCTAACCAAATACAGCGCTGGTTTATGGCCCTTTTGGCTCGTGACTCCAAAAGAACGGGATGCTTGCAGGCGACTCCCTAATGTGGTCAAGCCCGCGTGGTTAACAGCAACACCAAACTATGAGTTTCGTTAGGTTGAGTGGTATTAGAGACGAGGAGGGAGTGTGAAATAAATTGTGACAGACAGAAAACAAAGCAATAGATGATGAAACCCAGAGGGGAGACGCATTACTCCCCCAGATTTCAATACAAGCCGATCAGTCTGGGATATTGAAGGCGAAAGATGCATTAACAAGTAATTTAAAAGGAGAATAATAGCAAGAGGGAGGAGTGATAGAAGGACGACGATGGATTTAAAGCTAAACGATTGATAGAAGAGAAGGAAAAACAGATCTATGAAGAGTGAAAAAGAAAAAAGTGAGGTAGAAAATCAGTCAGAATGACAAAATACTAACATGAGAATACAATTGAGACAGGGTTTGAGAAGTGCAGATGGGACGGAGGGAGCTGTATTGTGCATCATTCAGACAGGATTCCCCTTTATGGAGTGAAAGTGAGTGTCCTTCAGTCTGCTGTAGGAAAATATTTTACTGACTAAAGGCTCCTTTATCATCAGTGGCTCTGCTCTTCTTCCTCGCTCCCACCTTTTGTTTACTTTCTCTTAGCATTTTTAGCATTCTCGACCTTGCAAACATCCAGAATAAGTGGCTTTTATTTAGTACAAACAGAGAAAAGTATTTACCCATCGTGACAAATGTGAACATTGGCCAGATAAAATGTTAAATGTCAAGTGTCAGAATGTTTCCGAGAAGCTCGCATAGCCTACACGAGAAACAATCTCCAACAGTGCGATCAGTGTCTTGCTGCAGTGGCTATAAACCCATCACACCATGCAGGCAAACCTTTGTCTTCTAAACTGATTTCCCTCAGTGGTGTTAGCAAACGTTTGCTTTTGCTGTGTAAATTCTACTGTGGCTGAATTTGATGTCCGTCTGTGAACATGCTACATGCTGTTTTATACAGATGGCAGATAGGCTCGAGTAATCTGGTTGCTTTTAATTCAAAATCATTTAATTACTGTCAATGTTGAATTTAATCAAATTATTCATATCTTCATGTGTGTACAACCTAGGAGTGTAAGAAACTATTGATACACCAGTATGTTGCGCGATACTGGTATCAATTCTCCAAAACACTGTATTGATTTTTTATTAACCGCTTAAAAATCCAACAGTCTGCCGTCGGGCCCGACAGCTATACGATCTTTCGGAAGTCTTAGAGGGCTCAGTTTTAAAGCTAGAGTGAAGTTACCGGCATCATATGAAAATAGACAACCTAAGGAATGGTGTCAAGGTACCATGTCATACTAGCTTATCGCGAAGGGAGTTATATAACGCTCCAAACTCCAAACTCCAAAAACTGGCACGACCATTTTCAAAAGGATCCCTTGACCTCTGACCTCAAGATATGTGAATGAAAATGGGTTCTATGGGTAACCACGAGTCTCCCCTTTACAGACATGCCCACTTTATGATAATGCAGTTTGGGCCCAAAAACATGTAGTTTTTTGCATGCCTTGTTTTTTGCTTGTTCTAAAAATGTGAATTTCTGGTGTTCTCTTTATACTATGACAGTTTTCCTAAAATGAAATGTAAAAAAAAATCGCAATATATCGCCTTGCTTACAGTACCAATATATTGAATCGTTACCCCAGTATCATGTTACCTATCATATCGCCAGATTCCTGCCAATACACAGCCCTAATACAACCACTCAACAGAGGGTTGATGTAAAGACGGTGTGTTCGGTTTTAAAGGCAGTACCACAGATGAATTTGAGATGGTAACATTTATTTATGTTTGGCCTGAAAACTATAAAATGTATAAATACTGAGTCTACAATAGTAATATTGCTGTGAGCCTTTAAAATATCCTGCCTTGTGTGATTTTAAAAAGGACACGGTGTTCTCAAAGGTGGCTTCAGCCGCGAACCTCTTGTACGAGTGTGCGCTTGTTCTCATGAGTTCAGATGCCTTCTGCAATGTGTGTGTGATGTGAATACCCAAAACCTCTAAGTGATGATTGCTGTGCATCCCAGAGAGCAGCTCTGTAATAGGAGAGAGTTCACTTCCTATTAGCATCACTATGACGGAGATTCAAAACAGCAGTGAACGGTCGCACAGGAGACCAAATGTTCCACAAAGCCCCCAAACTTTCCAAAACTTGTAGATTCTCGTAAACTCCTGTAGACAATACATGGTTTGCAAGCGGAGACAGGGAGTGAGCATGTCGGTCTTTTGGACGCTTTCCATGATTCCCTCTTTATGTCTTACTGTGCGATACTTTCTACGGGAACTTAATGTGGATGTTTCAATGATTATCTTTCAGCCAGAGACAGGAGATATGAGACGGTAGACTGAGAGTTAGTGTCCTGTATCTGTGCCCCGCCCCTTTAGGAGACTAGCGACCATTTGAAAAAAGCTTACAATGCGTCATCTTTATTATAGAGCATCTTTGGTTTAGCTTGTTTCATAGATGTGCACCTACATGCAAAGGAACACCAGAATAACATGATTAATTTTATTTAATTTCAACCAGTATCAGTTTTTTGTTGTTGCTGCAAATGTGATGTTTTTATGTTCTGACTGGTTTGGCTTTGATTGGACAAAGATTTGCTTTTGCGTTTTAAGTTTCATATCTAGCGAGGTTACAATTAGTGATTAGATCAAAAAACAGTCTGAGCAGGTGTTGCTAAATGTCATATCCAAACATTTGAAGTAGATGAATTGCAGCTGCGACGAAGGCTAATTTTGAAGCAGCTTGACGCCTGCCCCCTGCTTCTGGTGACAGACGCACTGTAGAGCGTGGAGCTCAGAGGAAAAGGAAGAAGGCAATTAGGATTCCTCGCGTAACTTGGAGATTTAGAGAGCGAAATTGAGCATACCTATCTCAGAGAGAGAGAAAGAAGGATGGAGTGCAAGAAAGGAGGAATGAGAGAGTGAAGCGGTACAAGAGCTTTGTGGAAAATAACAGGAGATTAGGACAGGAAGCGAGCGCATTCGGAAACGGAGCATTGGACGGAGAACAACAAAGGATGAAAGGGAAAGGATGGAGGGATGGAGAGATAAGGATGCAGTGCCTGATAGAGTGAGAGACTAAGTGGAACAAGGAAACAAGGAAATGTCACAGTGTCAGAGACAGATAGACAGAGACAGAACAGAGAGGGGAAACTGTTAACAGTTATTCCTCACTGTTGTCCTAGATAGAAAAAAAGAGGGCAAAGGTCAAGAAAGCAAAAATAGGACAGAGATAGGGGCAACGCAACTGACCGTCCAGCAACCTGATATGTCAAACATTCTAACTCACGTCTTCTCTTAGTATGTCATGGTTTACCACAGCGGCGGCCGGTCCAACGTTTCATTCCATTGCGCTCTTGGGAGTCTTTGTCACCTGATCTGTCATTTGTTAACATTCCTCTCTAATAGTTATTGCTCTGTTTTTTCTCAGTCTCTGTGGTGGAGCCGCCAATAAAGCTGTAAGTGAATCAGGCTCCCACACACCAAACGTGCATGTGTGTAAAGTCAACCAGTACGCCGGTCCAAGGCAGCCAGACTGTATGGTTCACTGGTTTCAGTGGTCTGGGGTGAGACGCGGTGGGGAGCTGCCTTTGTGTGTGAGTTGTATGGTACATTAATTCCCCGAACACCTGCTGTTTGCATTCTTGTCTTATCCCGTTGTCGCAAACACACACACATGCGCGCCTTACCTCTGCCTGTAATGGAAACAAACAGCGGTTAGAGCTTTTGTGCTAAAGCTTCTCGTTAGTTGTCTGACTGCCAGCTGGTCAGTTAAATTTAAAGCCGAGTTAAGCTTTACTGCTGGGTGGGGTGGACACCCACACTTCAGCAGACCAGGTGCGTATAGATGGCCGCCTCACTAGCTTGAAGTCATTGAGATCCTCTGAAGCCATTTTATTGGTTGACAGTTTTTTTAATCATTTTAGGTTGGCCAAAAACGTTCTGTACATCAGAGTTATATAAGGCCTTACTGTATGGGGTTATCAGAGAATCTCAATGCACAACAGGGCTGCACAATTAATCAAATATTACTCGCAATCACGATTTGGGCTTCCCACAATGAAATGAACATGATCGACAGCTATATCGATGTTTAAAATGCTCCGCTCATAGAAAACTCTGCCGCATATCAAATCAAGCGCTTTCTAAACAGCCAGCCAGGGAGCTGTCATGCCGTTGTCTGCACGCCTTGCAGATTTGTTAATTAGCAGGAAAGTAGCACAACGTGAAAGTGAAAGCGGTGCTCTGTTGATTTAATTTTGGGTAAAACGTTTTGGTCGTAATAATTGTGATCTCAATATTGATCGAAATATTCAGAACTATTGTGCAGCCCTCACAGCTTCCAAGGTAGCAACAGGGGACGTACTAACTCCTATGTTAAGGCTAATGATGGAGCATTACGTCAGTTCAGGCAGAGCACTGAAGCTGCTTGGCGTCAGGTGCTTGACTCATGCTTCACAATCATCGGCTCATTCACCAGATGTGTTGCTGGCTACCATCTGATTAGTAACATTCAAACATATTGAAGCAGGTGCAAAGCTCAGCCGTTATAACCTGACACGTCTCACTACTTATCTGCTGACACTCTTTTCCCTCCACCACCTCCACCACCACCAACCTCCACCCTCCACCCCCTACTTATGCCCTAAGATTTAGGTATTTTTGATTGAATTAAGATTGAATCTTAATGTATGTGTTAATTAGGGGGGATTAGTTCTCCCATCAGAATTCCGTGCTAAATTAACTGTGTAGACATTTCCTATAACTGGTCAGTTCCTTAATGTAAGTGTCTCTGATTGAAACAGAGTTATGCTGTAAAAGTTGATGGTAACAGCTCACTCTTCATTTAGGGTTTCTTTGCTTTATTGTTGTTTTTATGCTCATCCATTAATGACCTACAAATCTGTGACAAATAAAGACTAATGAAGGTGAGCCTACTCAGTTTACCCTGCTGTCACTTACAGAGTAGAATCGATCCACAACCTTTTACGTCAGCACATAAGTGACAACTAGTGCCATATTTAAAGTAAATGAAATATATGAATACCTTAAGGTCGTAGGATTTATCATAATATTAGTACATGTAAGTTGTCTGAGAGGGAATACCATGAATATTTTTTATTATATGACTGATTTTACACTAATTTCACACCACATTTAGATTGCAAAATTCCATACTAACATGCTATTTAGTACGCTAAAATAATATGTGAGATTTCTTAATGTGTCCTAACCTTAGTATGAAACCAATAGAACGCAGATTGCATGCTTTCCGGTGAAATATTACAACATGCAAACGCTGGACTCTACGGCATGATTATTCCACAATACTATGCGGTCGTGAAGACAACGTTCATAACAGAAAATTAGGTCAGACTTATGATTCTCACAAATCGTCGTTTGGTCACATGAGATTGGCACAGGTTACCATGGTTACGAGTCTCCAACCGACAAGGAGGCTCTCAGGAAGTGCCGATGTACACTCACCGGCCACTTTATTAGGCACACCTGTTCAATTGCTTGTTAACACAAATAGCTAATCAGCCAATCACATGGCAGTAACTCAATGCATTTAGGCATCTAGAGGTGGTGAAGACGACTTGCTGAAGTTCAAACCGAGCATCAGAATGGGGAAGAAAGGGGATTTAAGTGACTTTGAACGTGGCATGGTTGTTGGTGCCAGACGGGCTGGTCTGAGTATTAAACTGCTGATCTACTGGGATTTTCACGCACAACCATCTCTAGGGTTTACAGAGAATGGTCCGAACAAGAGAACATATCCAGTGAGCGGCAGTTGTGTGGACGGAAATGCCTTGTTGATGTCAGAGGTCAGAGGAGAATGGGCAGAGTGGTTAGAGATGATAGAAAGGCAACAGTAACACAAATAACCACTCGTTACAACCAAGGTATGCAGAATACCATCTCTGAACGCACAACACGTCCAACCTTGAAGCAGATGGGCTACAGCAGCAGAAGACCACCCGGTACTAGCACCGGCCACTTTATTAGGTACACCTTGTACCTAATAAAGTGGCCGGTGAGTGTATATTACCGCTTAATGCGTCCAAAAAGATACACACTGCTGTTTATTCCCACAAGTATGTTGAACGACAGTATGCGATTTTGGACGCAGTCCTCCTTTTGCTCTGGCAGTGGCCTTGACTTTCTCAGTTGTTGGGCGGTGATGTTAGGGTGATGCCATCGCGCTCCACCTGGCCCTGCATCCTCACTGTTTGTTTGAGTCAAGAGCGGTTTCCCTGGTGAGAGCAGAAGTTTCCACTGTGAACAAGAGAAAGATGGAGATAAGGATGGAGAGATTAGGGGGAGAGGCAGAGGAAAAAAAAGAGAAGGGTAGGAAAATGTAGCCAACTGTAAAAGAGTGAACGATTGAGATAAAAGAGGAGAGATTAGGGAGAGGGAGAAAAACGGAGGAAGGCGAAGAAAAAGTGTTTAGTCAACTGTGAAAGATAAGACATGAGAGATTGAAAGAGGGTGAGACGCTGTAAAAGGGGGAGATTAGAGAGAGTAAAATAAAAAGTGGAGGGTAAGGCTGGGAACAGGGGGGGTAAAGCTGGCTGTGAAGGACTGACAGATTGACATTAAGGAGCAGTGACTGGGGAAAGGAGAGATGTAAGATAGATGAAGGGAGGGAGGGGAAAAGAAAAAACTGAAAGAAAGTGAAAAGATGAGGAGAGACAGATAGCAGAGGGGTAAGACAGGGAGGAGAAGATGGATAGAGGTGGTGAGATGTTGAACAGAAGCGTTCAGATTGGATGCTGCCTCAGAGTCACTCAGAAGTGAGTGGATACTTGAAATTACAAATCAACAAGGTAAAAAAAACAGTTTCTTTCATCATGGAAGCAGCTCTCTCCTCAAGTTGAAAATGATAAATCAATGCTGTATTGAATTTTTCACCACGTCCAAGAAGGCTTATCAAGCTGCCTCGCTTTTTGGCAATTACACACATACTGAAAGCCCGTGACAAGAACCAGCAGCACTGAGTCTGGATGCTGGGGGAATGGCTCGCTGTCAGAAACTTATCTGGTGTCTTGAATGCGCTGGGAAGATGGATGAGACTCAGCATCATCATGAATATCCTCTCTGGTTTTTATATTTCTTCATGTTGTGGCTGCTTCCAAATGCTTGGATCACTTGATGATGTGGGTTTATCTCTATAACTGCAATGAATGCAACAGCATCATACCAGCAACAGTCAGTGCCCCTTTGCGTCTGATACCGACGCAGCGAGGCACCCTTTAGCATCTGTATGAGAGGCATCGGGATTTCAACTAACTCCAATGTAAACCCATCATCGCCATTATTAGACGTACATAACTAATGTAGTTTAAATAGCAGGAAAGTCCGTGTAGGGCGGCTGCTTAGGGGAAGTTGGATTGGTCAAACAAACAAAAGACTTTCACCCAGGAGACTGCTGTTTGTGTCCGTGTGAAACCAAGTCAATGGTGAATTATTTTACTGTAGTTTTGTTACGTAACTCCTGTACTTTACTAATACCAGTTACGTAACAAATGTAGTTATTTTACGTAACACACATACTTATTTTGACCCAAAGCACGATCTTTTCCGCAACCTAACCAAGTAGTTTTGTTGCGTGAGTAAACCTAAAAACTAAGCAAACCTATTGGGAAGTTTATTTTGAAAAGACAATATGCATGTAACGAGCGGAAACTGGCGCGCCGTCCCTGACACGTCCACAACTGACGCTAGAGGGTTAGGTAGAGCACCATAGTCTGAAGCGTAGGGCCACTGACCAAGCGGCGTTATTAAACAAGTTGGGAGTGAGAACATGTTGTATTGACAGATTGCAAAACAATTTTTTTTTGCCTCTGCGCCATTATGTTTTTGGGTTGTCCATCCGCCGTTTGTACGTCCATTTGTGTCCGTTCGTACGTCCGTACGGGTCCATTCTTTGGTGGTCAAACGTCAAGGTCACTGTGACCTCACGACCGTCTCATTGTCTTGATATCTCAGGAATGCCTAGAGCGACTTTCTTCAAGTTTGCTACAAATGTCTACTTGGCCTCAAGGATGAACTGATTAGGTTTTGGAGGTCAAAGGTCACTGTGACCTCACAAAACAAAAGTTTTTGACCATAACTCAAGAATTCCTTTGCTAATTATGACAATTTCACACAAATGTCTAATAGGATGAAATGATGAAGTGATGACATTTACAGACATGGATGGAAACTGCAACTTGACTGGTTGGCCGAGGTATACAACCGCTACGCGGTAATTCTATTTTTTGCATTTTATGCTTTTATTAGTTATTCGACAGGAAATGAGGAGATGGTTGAGATTATATGGTCAACACTTCAACCTCAGGCCACAAGCGCTCCCCGGCAGATTGTTAAACTTAATTAAAAAATGTGTTTATTTGTTATTAAAAAAGGCATGAATGTAGGAAAAGTGGCAAGTAAAGCTCTGGCTTACTCCTTCTTAAACCTGCACTAATTGTTTTGACCACCCTGGAGAAGCACAAAAAGTGGAAACACAACACTGATCTTATGAAGTTGTTATGGTGAACGTGTTAGCAAACTGTTGCCTATTTACACCAGCAGCAGACACGGGGTAACATTAGCGTTCCCTTGGCCCTAGGGCTGTCCTCGACCAAAGAAATTCGTAGTCGACTAACACTCATACGAAACTATGAGACTGAGTTTCTCCACAAAGAATCACACAAAAACACCTTTTTAAATCTTGTGTTTTCCAGAGGCGTGCTCATACATTTCTTGGAAATAAGTCATTTAGCATGAATGAATAAAGAAATCTTAGTCGACTAAAACAACCGATTAGATTATTTGATGACTGAAGAGGGGCAGCCCTATTTGCCCCAAATAAGGCCAATATTTAAAGTCCTTTTAACTCTCTTTTGGTCTCCACCAACTCATGAGGGAAATATCTTTAGTTGCTAAATGCTCCACTATGTTCACTAGTTAGTCACAAACTTCTGTCTGTCTGTCTGCCAATTTCTGCTGGGCAGTTTTGGATGAAAACAAACATCTTTTTCTCATATCAAGAATCCTCAAATAGAAACCTCATTCTGAGAAAATGTTTTTGTTGCTTATGATTTATATCAGTCTGTAGTCGGTGGTGATCTTTGATCAGCAGTAATTTGATGTGACCTCCCTTTGCATCAGATGAGATGTTGAAACCATTCATTACCCCGGAGTCCTTTCAAGGACCCCTGGTGGACTCCTGGACCCCATTTTGGGGCTTTGGGAAGTTCTGCCCTGGCCCACACCAGCCCTCCCTGTCTCAGGCCGGGGTATGGCTCTTATTAGTGGTCCTTGCCATGGCAGCTTGGAGAAGCCTTTTGAAACCTAATATGGTCTTAAATCAGATTTATAAATGTTTAGGTGTATTATGAAAAACACACACGCAGGCCGCCTTGGCAAAACCAGACTCTGTTTATGTGTGTGTGTGTGTGTGTGTGTGTGTGTGAGGGCGAGTGAAAGCTTACAAAGCGGGGGAAAGAGAGTCATGTGTGTGAAATAGGAGAGAAAATTGTGTGTGTTGTTTGTCTGTGCTCTCTTGTGTGTGTGTTTTTTTTCCTTGCCCTAATTCCTCCAGTACGACAGCGTTTCAATAAACAGCATACCCGTATAAAGAGAACCAGTCTACACACACACACACATACACACACACACACACACTCAGGCAGTCAGTTCACATCCCAGTGTGCATACATCGTGCACCCCTAGTTAAAACAGATTGAATGACAGCCAGGAAACACGATAAGCTTTTAAACTCTGATGATGGAAAGAGAAAATAATTTCATCCCACTTTTTTTTGTTTTTTTTTTAAGTTGGAAAATTTCTCAATAAGTCAGAGCAGCAGGAGTGTGTGTGCACAATTTTCCTGGTGCCTTTACGGTAGGAGTGTTTGTGTGTTTTGGTTTCTGTTTATTTGTGTTTGTATGTGTGTGTGTGTGTGTGTGGGCTCGTATGCTGTGGGGATTTCTCACGCTCCGTCCTACTGCCACATTCACTAATTCGACTGAGCGAGAACACACACGGAGACACACTAAGGCAGACACACATGCACCTCACTCATGTTCATTTGCTTTTAAGTAGGGCTGTCAATCGATTCAAATATTCAACCGTGATTAATCGCGTGATTGTTCATAGTTAATCGCGATTAATCTTTAATTGATCGCAAATTTTTTATCTGTTCAAAATGTACTTTTAAAGGGAGATTTGCCAAGAGTTAAATACACATATCAACATGGGAGTGGGCAAATATGCTGCTTTATGCAAATTTATGTATATATTTATTATTGGAAATCAGTTGAAAACACAAAACAATGACAAGTAGTGTCCAGAAACCCTCACAGGTACTGCATTTAGCATAAAATATATACTCAAATCATAACATGGCAAGCTCAACCCAACAGCTGTCAGTGTGTCAGTGTGCTGACTTGACTATAACTTGCCCCAAAACTGCATGTGATTATCATAAAGTGGGCATGTCTGTAAAGGAGAGACTCGTGGGTACCCATAGAACCCATTTTCATTCACATATCTTGAGGTCAGAGGTCAAGAGACCCCTTCGAAAATGACCATGCCAGTTTTTCCTTGCCAAGTATGACATGGTTGGTACCAATGGATTCATTAGATTTTCTAGTTTCATATGTGAACATGTGAAATGTAATACATTAAGATCATACTGTTAATAAAACTCATCTCTAGTAACGATCAGATTTGCTAAATCAGATTTGTAACCATTGCTTTTTCTCTCTCTGTAGGGATTTGAACAGAAACAACATCACCAGAATCACTAAAGTGGACTTCTCTGGCCTCAAGAACCTCAGGATTCTGTAAGTTTGTTTCTGTCTTTGTCTCTGTCAACATGCTGTGGTGCTAAACCGTTCAGTGCTGCTGAAATGACTGTTGTTAAGCCAGGTTGTTCAAATTACATTGAATGTTTTGGTCTTTCTTTTGGTTCCGTCGTGTTTATTTGTTACTGGGTTCATGTCCAAAGATAATAGGCCTCAAGCAAAAATGTTGTATTCTTATCCTGAACCTCTCTTATATCTTTTCTGTGAAGTTTGCTTATTTGAGTTTTCTGAGTTTTTTGAGAAAATTCTAAGAAAAATTGGGAAAACAAGAAATTCTCTGAAATCAACTGGTACGTGCCACTTAAGAACGACAGATTTGTTCTCACATGAAGCCCGGTGACATTATCTGTCAGCTCATTTATTAACAGACATGAAGTGCTTTACAAAACAACTGCAAGTATAGGGCTGCTTTACAACAAAATGTAAGTAATCTTTGATCACCCATGGAATAACTGAAGCTTAACCCTAAATGAAGAACATGCTCTTGCAAAATGTTTGATAGCTTCAAATAGCTTCAAACAGATGTGTTGGCTTAAAGGAAGCAGATAATTCAAAGCCTTCCACACCTGATCAGCGGTAAAATCGCTTTGCGCTGGCTGTCACTGTTTTACTATTGTGCCGCCCATCTAGGCAGAAGCACTACCCTTGGCGTAGAAATTGCCAGAGCGCTGCGCTCAAAGTTCAAATTATTTCAACTTTGACCTCAGTTGCCGCTGACCTTTCAAAGCGCAACCAATGACACATCAGCTGCAACTTTGGTTGTTGCCTAGAAACAGTGTATGCCGTTCCTTGCTCACTTTTTGATAACATATTATACCTGTGCTGCGCTTTGCCCCTGCAAGGCTCTGCGCCTGCAACGCTCTGCGCCCAACTTCGCGGTGCGCAGGGAGCAAATTTCTTATCATGTGAAGGCAGCTTTAAGCAACGTGGACTCATTTATTCTATGGTGTAACATTGTTATGTTGCAGTAAAGAAAAACTATGTCAGAGTAGATGTTTAAGCACACAAAGCTTGCGACTTTGCACCCCATCTCCAACAGGCAGTTTTGGCTCCTTTTAACCATGTAGGTGATCTTTCCCTCTCTTCAGCCTAATAGCTTTAGTTGTGTAAATAATAATCATATCGTATAATCAGACCTCAACCACACAAAATCGCTCCAATGAGATGCTATCAAACGACCCGTGTATTAATTTAGTTACGAGGATTTCATGTTGAATCTACCAGCAGATCTATTATGACCTCTTTCTTTTTCCTCATTGTGACTTTATATTCGTTTCTTTACAAGGAATTCCATTAACATAAAAAGCTGCCATGCTGGAGCAATTAGGCAAATGCTATATTTACCTAATAGGCTTGTATATGGCTATAGGGGAAACACGTCTCTATAAAATAAAGTTTCCCATCCTAATGGGGGATTTCAGAGCGGGCGAGAACGAATGTCTTATCCAAGGAGATGAATTTCCTAATTACTGAATATTTACGAGGTTAAATAATAAAGTAATTATGAGCTGACACGCCAGTAACAAGCGGCAAGTTTCCCCTTTATTAAACAACCAACAAGATGTTAAACTGGTGCAGATATGATGGTATGCAGAGATCAAACTGCTGAGAAAATGTTGCAGTTTTATTGTAGATAGAGAAAGTGTGAGTCATGTTTCATGTGAAACAGTAAAAGAAAAGATAACTAGGAAATGCACTCCCATGTCTCTCTGAACAATAATGATGTAGAGAATGCTGAATTTTTAAAGTTTGGCAATACTGGGACATCTGGAGATACCAGAGAGCCTTTGAAAATGAGACATAAGTAACACACATGTGAGATTAAAAAGATGCACAAAAGGGATTTATATAAAGCTTTGTACATTTAGTTAAACTACAAAAGTACGACTTGAATACGCTGCATTTATCAACAAATAAACCATTACTTTTCACAGTGTTGCCAATGTGGAAGTAAACTTTAAACAAGTGCAAAGAACAGAATGCATTGAACAAGATACCCACATAATGCACATGCTCATATGTAGCCTCCATTGAAAGACTTTATGTTCACTCTACACTAATTGTTTATCCTGCGCATACTGGCCACAAAGAGACCTCCTCTTAAAGCATGATGCATGTCCAACCTGAACTAACATGATGTGTCATAACTGGTTATTCCAACTATCTGTTTAGAGATTGTTTTGTTTTTGGGGCCTTAAAAGTCGGCTTAAGGCCGAGACACACCAAGCCGACATCAAACAACTAGCGGTGATGAAGGCCGACTGTTGCTTCACCTCACGTCGCCGTTGTCTTGGCCGACAAGTTGCATTTGAACACACCGCAAAGACTACAGCCGACGGCCAGTTAGCACTACGTTCTGAGCCTACGTGAGAGGAAATAACTCTCCACACCTAGCAGGCGGCGGTAATACTGTATTCATCATTCAAAAAGGGAAACTGGAAGGCCGAGGACGGTGGATATACAAGCCGTTGTTATGATACGTACATGAAATAAAGCAGCGTTTGCCGGCCGTTCTCACACCACTCTCACTCACCACTTAGTTTCATTCCAGATGGCCATGTCGTTGTGAAAATATCCGTCTATTGGAACGATCAGATGAGATGAAAAATGAGAAGAGCCTTCTATGTTTTTCCTCTTGACTTTACTCGTTGGCTTGCTTTCCTCACATCCATTTCTCTTCTCGTGCACTGATTCATTTAAGCTGAACCGCCAAACAGAGTGATTTCTCTCACCGACGAGCTACGCCGCCTATTCAACACGCTGAATCGGCCGAAAAACCTCAGACACGGGCAGACTAGAGCCGACGGTGCAGGACACACCGAAAAAACTAGGCAGACAGACGCTCACCGATGACCCCAAATTTGGTGTGTCAGGACCTTAAAGCAGCTGAGCTTAACTAGTCTCTTTCAAGGCAAAATTACTTCCAAAGAGGATTTACTGACTACAGACTAAACGTATGTTATGTAGCTGTCAGTAAACGTCTCAAATGGACGTTTTTTTTCCAAAGTATGAACCTTTTTTATTCTAATTGTGTGCCTTTATGTGTGTAATCTTTTATCATCGTGCTAAAGTCAACATGCTGATGTTACTCGAGCTTGTCTAACTCGTCATATCTAAACGGCTGCACTCAGTAGAGTGTGACTCCTCGTCTCCTCTCAGCTGTCCTAATTGACTATAAGGGCTCACTCACTCTTCTGCCTCAAGTGGCTCAAATGTGTGTGTGTGCTTGTGCGTACAGTATGAGTGTGTGTGTGTGTGTGTTAGGCCTATAATAACTATAATCACCGTTGGCTGCATGCAGCTTCCCTCCTCACTCTGTTTTAACCAGACCGGTAGATAAAAATACATTCCCAGCTCAAACTACGCTGAGGAGTGGAAATAAGTTTATGCAAGTGTGTGTGTTTGTTAGTGCATTTGTTTAACTATAACCATACTTGTGAGGGCCGTGGTGGATTTATGAACATGTCCGTTTCAGGTTTTTATCAATATTTGTGTGTGTGTTTGAGCAAAATGGAGAAAGAGAGACCTTTATTTGTGTGCATCCGGTGCACTTTAGACAGGGTGAGAAAGACCAAGGAAAAAGAGGCTGTGTATGTGTGTGTGTGTGTGTGTTAGAGAGTGTGTGTGTTTGCATGTGGTGGGCCAGCAGCTTGTTTCATGTGGTTGGTGATAAACTGCTGTGACATTTCCCCACTTTAAATCTCTTAAAGAAATGGGGAGGAGATGGCTTGGGAAAGGGAAGATAGTCTGAGAAAGTACGCACACAGACTCACGCACACACACACCCACACACACTCTCTCGCTGACGCACGCATACACACGCATACACATCGTTGCATATGATATCAAGGGATGAACAAAAGCCACAAGGTCACAGAGTGTAGCCTTTTCCCTTATCTGTAGGTATTACTGTTACTTACCAGACCTCTATATCTCCCGCTCATTCCTCTCTCACTCACTCACACACACACACACACACACACACACACACACACACACACACACACACACACACACACACACGCACACACGCACACACGCACACACCATGCCCAGTTCTGGGATTCCTGGTCACTTACATCCATCCCATGGGAAAAGTTTGCATGTAGTTAAATGCTTGTAACATTCTTCCCAGGGATGCTTAATAGCTGCAGAAAAAGTATTCCTCGATGGCCATACCAGCCGATTAGACTGTTGTCAGGCCATTAAATAGCCGTTATCAGTCGCTATAAGCACCATAGATGTGGGGCAATAGGGGCCTACTACACCCAATATTAGGTTTTATCATCTATTCACATGGTCGATCACCGAAAAAGGTGTAATAGAACACAACAGAGACCTCTAGCGACCTTTAGTAAACAGTGCTGTAGATGTCGGGAAACTCCATATGGGGTCGGTGAATGGGACGCAAAACACTGGGTTTTCACCCGGAAGGCCAGGGTTTGCATCCCGTGTGAAAACAACATGTAGTTGTCTTTGTGTTCACAAGCATTATGTTTCAGTTTCACTTTTGAAACCTATTTTAAGCCAAAATACGCTGTTAGAACGTGTTGCTTTTAAGTTTTACTTTCATTTTTACAACGTAGTAGGCATAGCAGGCCCCTACTGACCCATATCCATGGTGCTTATAGCGACAGAGAAGACCCATTTGATGGCCTGATAACAACCGAATCGGGTGCCCATGCTTACATACAGGCTAGTAATTATTGATAAAATACTTGACTCCCATTACATATAATCTGACTTCTGTTAAACATATCAAACAAACTAAACTATAAACAGAGTTTCCACCAGTGTATTGCAAGCGGCCCACCGGGCCTAAATTGACTCCTCGCCGGGCCAAAGCATCGAAGGTTATGTATTTTTAAGATGTTTTTTTAAACTAAAATGTGTTCCATACATGACTCGGCGCATCAACCCAGCACGGCACAGATTTACGTCTCCACTACAACAGGGCTACCTGCTTGAGGTGACTAGTGGTCAAAGGAGTGGCTGTAAAACAGTGGATTATTTAATTTCCTACATTCATCACAATAAAAGTCCCACATTATTTTTTATGTAAAAGCTTTTTTTTATGAAGCAACAAAATCAGAAAAGGTTGGGTTTTCATCAGCAACACTTTAACACGACTCCTATGCAGCTCAAAGCGGAACAGTAAAATAAAGCAGATATTTGAAAATACAAACAGGGAAGCAGGAGATTCAGTTACAAGCTACAAAAGTACTGAGAGCTGAACACACAACGTCTTTCTCTCTGTTCTCCTGCACGCTTGCACCGTCAATCCTAACAACTTTTCTGGCGGAAACCCCGGTATATCAGGTGTATTGTGAGCTGCTAAATGATCTGGTTGTACATTAACACTCATTTGGACTTATTTATTGCTCTTTTAAATCTTCAAACGGAGTATATGACCTCATTAAAACACCTCAATCAGACTTTCTGCTGTAATCCAATTTAACATATTGTGTTGATTTAAAATCACGTAATCCAATCCAGCAGTCTGAATATACTTTAATGTTAACGGTCAGACCGTCTTGCTGTAATCACACACACAGCTTGTCTCGGCATTCATACTGCATGCGCAACACTTAGCGTAATATCTTTGGCAGCCGTACATCGCGAGATTTCTTCCAGACATGTGGCGCAATTGAGTAATTCCAAACAAATTTAGATGTAGGTGAAAACTTGTGCTTGATATTGAACATTTGGCCGGGGGAACGCTAATGTGGTTTCACCCGTTGTGTGTAAACAACAAGTGAAGTTGATATCCCCTCAAGTATTTCCTTATTTCCTTCAGACGCCAAGTGCTCTGAGTTTGCCACAAGGTAGCGTGACATCATTGTGCTTTTTATGATGGTTGCTAAGACTCTCTAATACGGTTGAATGAAAGAGTTATTAGACACACCAGGCCCCACACACATGAAATCAATACATGTTTTCTCTCCTTTTCTCCATCGTTCTCCATCCTCCTGTCGATGACTAATGTGTAATACAGAGCAATATAAAAACAATACCTCATCCGAACAATATGCCAGCATCTCCCCACATGTGTTTGGCTTAAGATCCCCTGCTTTTCTAAACTCCATTCAATAAATCAGCGTGCGGTTGGTCCCTCATTTGGACGAATCAAGTCTGATTGTTACTCAAAGTTATGTCTTGACTTAGCTTGCCCCGGAGTTTAAGAGATACACTTTTCTATCAGGGTGGAGAATATATAGCAATACTATAATAAACATCCTATAGTAATGCTGGTTGGGCTGTAAATTATGACTGATGGGCTGCAGTCAGGACTGTGCACATGTATGTGTGTTTGGAGGTGCTTGCAACACACATGACATTGTTCATTAGTGCAGGATGTGTACTGTATGGCGATGCATCTTCTGTCCAATATGCATTTTATGCCTGGCAGTGTGTGTTTGCCTTCGTTAGCTAAGAATTCAGACGTTTTTCTCCAATGCTTATTACTTTCTGTAGCATATGTTGAGTGTTTCTGGGTATAAACTGATCTTAGCATGCTGGATGTGTACATTGTTTTCAATTTTTTTTTCAATTATTTTCACCAAATTTCCCTTAATTTCTTTAACGCATTAACGCAACTTGGGATTTCTGAGTTTGTAGCTGGCTCAGTTTTAAAGCTTGAATGAATCATCTTATCATGTGAAACTAAAGATACTAAGATACTGGATATCATATGAAACGAGACAAAACAAAACAAAAACTAAGGAATCCATTGGTACCAAGCATGTCATACTAGCCTGTCGGGAAGGAGGCCAAATAACGCTCCAAACTTACGTTAGATTTAGGCGAGGAAATACTGGCATGGCCATTTTCAAAGGGGTCCCTTGACCTCTGACCTCCAGATATGTGAATGAAAATGGGTTCTATGGGTACCCACGAGTCTCCCCTTTACAGACATGCCCACTTTATGATAATCACATGCAGTTTGGGTTAAGTCATAGTCAAGTCAGCACACTGACACACTGACAGCTGTTGGGTTGAGCTTGCCATGTTATGATTTGAGTATATATTTTATGCTAAATGCAGTACCTGTGAGGGTTTCTGGACAATATTTGTCATTGTTTTGTGTTGTAAATTGATTTCCAATAATAAATACATACATACATTTGCATAAAGCAAGCATATTTGCTCACTCCCATGTTGATAAGAGTATTGATTACTTGACAAATCTCCCTTAAGGTACATTTTGAACAGATAAAAAATTTTCTTTTATTTGCAATTAATTGTGATTAAATATTTTAATCGATTGACAGCCCTAATTTAAATTAATTTACAAACAAAAAAGAGAAGAAATGGGGAGAATATGCAAATTCTCTTCTCATTGTGCACCAGAATTTCCTCAAGTTATTAGGAAAATAAATAAGTAAAACAATGAGGTGGTTATACAGAGTGGTTGTGTTGCATGATTGATGTTGTAAATCATTGTTTAACCTCGATTTTTGTATTATTGGTATTTTTTTATTTTTCAAAAGAGCCCTATCGGAAAATCCGGAGTGAGTGAATAAGCATGCATGCATTTATGCATCTGTGCTCATAAAAGTTATTTTCCTTATGTCCATGAATGCATGTTTGAGTATCTGAGTCTGTTATCTTTCAGCCAAGTGCATGCTTCAGTCCAACAGATTGTGTGTGTGTGTGTTTGCATGTGTGTTTGTGGAGAGAGCCGGTATGACAGACCACAGATTAATGGCTGTATTACAGCTGCACGTCTGTCTAAACATTTTCTTTGAAAGAATATTTAAAGGATGGTCATGCCAAAACAATTCAAAGTCCACATGGTAGGCCAGACGTCTTCTCTTTTGATACAGCTTCTTTAGTGCTCTTTGGCTTTCTCTGTCTTCTTTTAATATCTCTTTCACTCACTCAATCCATCTTTTCATCTGAGTCTCTGTGTCCTCTCTCTCTCTCTGCCTCCTCTTTTCTCTCCTTTCCCTTCACATCTTCCCTCCTCTCTTCCTCTGTCTCTCACATCAGCTACTTTTTCGCTTCGATCTCCCCGTGCCCCTCCTCTCTCTCAGGAGATGTCACTCTTAACATCCTCAGACAGAAAATATAAACATGGATATCTGTGGAGATGTTCTCTCTCCTTTACTCGTCCCATCTGGAAAACCTTAGATCGCCCCCAAAACATGACAGACACACTCAGAGCGGGGAGAAGAGGAATACACATTACATTGGGAGCAGCACTGGAAAGAGAAATGGAGAGGATATCCACTGAGGGGTGGAAGAGGGATGGGATGTTAATTGTTTGTTTTGGCTCACTTGATTGTGACATTTGTGAAATGCTGCGTGTCTTAAACTTTTCAAACGTTTGCTTGATGCCAGATTCATTTGTGCAGTGCACTGATTCCTTGTTTATACAACCAATTTTTTAAAAGTCCAAACCTCTCTCTCGATGTTTGAAATCTCTCTATTTCTCTCTGGCAAGCAGCTGATGTTTGCACTGTCCAGAAAATGAGATTAATCTGCTGTTTCTGCCTTTGGTTTGAACCTCCAGGTCACCCTAGAAAGCTGGCTGTGGATAGGTATTCCCAACTACATGGTTGTCTCGCACTTAAATTAAGTCATTTTTAAAGAAATATCTAAGGTTACTGATTGTTTTTATTGCCTCCTTTGACACACTGTTATTGATGTTATTTCTCCCTTGTCTCGACTGTTATTCCCTACAGAGTCACATGGTATTTCTGCTTATGATAGGAATTACAACTATTCTAACTGCTCTTTTCTTTTTATATCCATCGCTGTAGTCATCTGGAGGACAACCAAATCAGCGTCGTCGAGAGAGGAGCCTTCCAAGACCTCAGACTGCTAGAGAGACTGTAAGTGCACCATTTTATTCTGCTACCTGTTGTGTGTGAGTGAGAAAAATGCCAAACCGCTGATGCAAACTATAAAGGTATTTCAGGCATGTAAAAAACACCACCAGGCTACAAACATGCACACTCATAAACATCCATAAATATGCATACATGCACGCCAGCAAACACGACTTGACGCACATGGAAATATTTGACTTACTATTCCATTTCGTATTCTGTAAAGCACGCATGCAGTCACACAAAGAGAGTACCTGGATGATATTCAAATCCATCCACTTCACATATAACCTTGGAATCTCTCACAGATATCGCCTTGTTCAGTGTGTGTGTGTCCGTCAGCTCACACCAAGGCTCTAGTCAACAGAATCAGGGTGTCAGTGCAAAACACAACACTTCCCACACACACACCTGCATGTTTATGACTCTGTGTTGGAGGGTTGACAGACAGACAGACAGACAGACAGCTCTGCAGGAAGACGGCTGTACAGAGTGTTTATGATGCTGTGGCATGAAATGAAAACGGAGAGCGACACACTGTGTATTGTCAGACGCTATCTCCTAAAAATCAACTCTATTTTTAAAGCTATTTTTAAAGGTGGCTTTTAGGTGTAATAGCTGCCATATTGGAGGTCTTAACTGACGAGGACAGCATTTCTAAACGTAGGAACTTGGCTGTCTTCACAGTGTTTATTTCACATCGCTAGGCTTGGACAGGCGCTGAGAATTTCCTCACTGATATGATAATGTCAGTTTCTTAGCTATTTAAGCACAGTAGGCTATTGCATTTGCCCCTGTCTGTCGATATTAGTAACTTAAAGACGTGATGCTACAAAAACTGCATGGGAACTGTATAGATTTAAAGATTTTGTCTGCTGTGGAGAGGAGCAAGAGCAAGGATAAGACGGGAGATGTTGTCACAGACATGTGACAGAGATGTACAGACAGACGAAACCACTTAATTCAACGCAGGTGACGGCAAACGTTGAGTGGCAGCAACATGTGTATCTTGTCTGTTAATGGAGATCCCACATCTGATAGTGAAAACGAGAGGTGATGGGCTGCTTTAATGTTAAAAGGCTCTTTCATGCGGTATGTCAGGATGGGTCAGAGGTGAGGGGTTAGTTGGGGGGAGAGGTTAGGAGGCAACATAGCTGTGTGTAAAAACTCTCACAAGAGACGGCATTTCGTTTGTAAGACATTGTGCAAATGTTATGTATTTATAGCTGAAGTTGCATGTCAGTAGAGTAGGTCTGCTCGTTCTTAGTCAAGTAACCACCCTACAATAAAAGTATTATATATATATATATGTATATATATATATATACACATAGTTTACGGATGACTTTACCGTCCTATCGTCAATCTAAGGAAAAAACAAAAGTCTGTTTTCTCTGTTTTGGTTGACTATATCAAAGAAAACTGCTGTAGTGATGATAATACAGTAATAATCAGGGTCTTTACTTTTATATTTATCACTTCAGTGACAGTGAAATGCTTTTTAACATGCTTAGCTGACAGGGTCTCTGATGTTGTATCTGTCGGGGTGAGAGTTGAGGGGTGAGAGGTCGCAGTGCTGAGTCTGTGTGATTTATGGCGTCAAAATGTGAAAAACATGGAGCTTAGCTAGTCATCTCCTTGGGTGAGGACATTCATGTACGTCAACACATGAATTATAAAGTCATGGATATGGTCATTTCAACTCGTGTGGCCTTTTAAAAGACACAAACAAAGACTCAGAGTTGGCCTGAAATGGCATAATGTGGCTGATTTGCGTCCCGTATTAGGTTGTAATTGATGGCAAACAGAAGGGGATTTTTCAAGACATGTGCGTTTTTATTTTGTTCTTTACAAAAATATATATCAAACTTCTGGATTTTGAGGTAAACTGGCCCGTTGAGATTAGTTCCCTTCCGTCTCCAAACCATTTCTGCTGGACTTTACTGTGATTCTGACTAATAGGGATAATTTTCCAAATTTAAAAACTATAGTGCCCTTTGGATCTGTGGTCTGGGGATATATCAAACGTTCCAAGCAGAAGAAACTCGTCATTATTATTTGAAAATACACAAAGGATTCTTCTCTTGAAAACCAGAAATGTTTTATGAGCGAACATCTTAAAATGACTCATAACTGTAACAGTAGCCGATCAGGCGCTTTCACTTTTCTACCAGCGGTTATTTTTCTGGGACCAAGGGTCAATTATTTCAAATGGAGGATATCTCTTTTTGGGCTGCAACTCTGTTTCCATTGGTGCACACAGAAGTGAAAGTCAGGGTCTTATTATCATTATCAGAGGGGTTAAAAGGTCGGTGTCTGTGTCTTCTCCAGCACAGATTCTACTTAGTGACCCCGTGACCCCCCTCCCCACCCTCCTTGTCTTTTCTTTTTCCTCTCCACGCCTCGTTTCTCAGCCAAATGCTCTGGTAGCTTGATAACACTTTCACTCCCTCTCCTCACGCTGTCCTCATCTATCTCTGCTGCAGCCAACCACACCCTCTTCCTGCACACACAGACACACACAAGCAGACACATCTTTCACGCTGAAACACACTATATCTGTCACTTTACCTTCACACACATGTCTACCTGTTGGTCAACACCATTCTTTCACTCTCTCCATCTTCCTCTGCCTCTCATTCCTCTGTAAATAATGCCATGTGTTCGTTTCATCCTCAGTTCAACTCGAACAAGGAATGGTATTTAACATGTAAAATATGAGAGGGCATTGGTTTTCATTTAACATTAGTTAAGAAACAGTCCCATATCATAGGAAAAACATGTCCCAACAAGTTCCTTGGAGCCTTTAAAATATAACTAAGATTACAAAACCACGTAGACAACGTGGAGGACAGTGCATCCAGAGGGTCTTAATTAAGATTTGTCCTTAACTTGTTTTGTAATATTTACTGTTATCCATCTGGTAAGTAATGAGAGCCAGCCTATCATACTGCTGTTTTCAGTTTTTGTGGTGTGCATATAAAGATAAATACTCATGGGTATGCATACAGAAAGACGTATTCATTCTGGTGCAGGTTGTGCGACCGCAACCAACTAGCTGATGAGTTGAAGCCTAGATTACACTTGATTGGCCATTACTGTTAGTCTAATAGCCTAATTAAGAATTATATGGTGTTTAATTTGTGCTGGCGATGGTCCTCTGACTGATGAGTTAATTTTTTTTATCACTCTTTTCTAAGGCTGGGACGATACACCTATCTCTGAAGACAAATTAGGCCGATACGATGAGGCTTATTTTTGCCATCTGAAAACACAGTAGTGCATGGGGCTCTCTTGTAACCCCCTATGGTCATGTGGTCTTCTTCTTTACATAAAGTGACAACAAAATATTTTGAAAATGTCCTAAGCTTAGTGAATTATCCAGGAAAGAGTGTTTCTTTTTTTTTAACTGAACACATCTTTCAACTTAGTGCCGACGACTGGAAGACGTCAGGAACCTAAACTTGTTCCTCCTTTCACTCCCAGGTCAAAGCACATGCGGGGATGATAGCGATAACTGGCTTTAGAGAGTGTACAGCACGATAACCTGTAGCTGACGCACACTCACATAACACAGTATGATAACCTGTAGGTCATGATCACAGGAAACCAGACAGACTTTCCCATGAGTTTGACCTTTGAACTTTGAATCCGCTGACCCTCAAGGTGATCCGGTCGCCTGGTTGATGATAGTTCAGTCAACACAAAAGCATGAATCAGAATGATTTATGAGAGTGTGTTTTTGCCCTTTTCTGCTCATGCTGAGATTTCTCTTTGAGTTTTACCAAGTGAAACCAATTTAAATGAACTTTCTTTCTTTTTCTCTCCACAGTCGGCTGAACAGAAACAAACTCCAGTTCCTTCCAGAGCTTCTCTTCCAGTCCAACCCCAAACTAGGACGACTGTGAGTACACCTTTCTTGTTTTTCCATCCTCGAATCTCCCATCTCTCTCTGGCTCTCCCTCCCTCACTCTCCCTCTGCTCTCTTCTGTCTCCTTTTGATGTGTTACGTGATCCATGTGAAAACACGGCCACGGTGCAATGTCAGAACCTTTATCCAGGTTGAAGGTTCAAGTCCCGCGCCAGGTGTCACAGTGCCGCTCTGTGCTCCCGTGGAGAGGTGAAAAGGAGTGTGTGCATGTGTGTGTGCGCACGGTTTTTAAGAGGTGAAAGTGTGCCTGGAGCGAATGTTTTGCTTGGACCTGTGAGGAATTTTTATTCGGGAATATGGAGTTTTCCCAGAGCGTTCAGAGTGTAGGAGCAGGTCATACTGATGGAGAGAAGCCTCCCACTTGCTCTACTTCACTCTCTTTTTCATCTCACATTCCTAGACATACTCTCTCTCTCTCTCTCTCTCTCTCTCTCTCTCTCTCTCTCTCTCTCTCTTTCAATACCATCGGTGCACCCACCCTGTCCTCCTTTTTCTCCCCTGTGCTCTCTCTGTCTGCACTCTTTCTTTCCACTCAGGTTTCCTATTTGTCTTATCCTCAGAGAGGCTGTGTCAGCTTAGGTTGAAGGTTGAAACACCTTCTAAACCTTATGGCTGTTTATATTGGGCTGCCTTCAAGTAAAACTAGAGGTAGACACGTGTGTGTGTGTGTGTGTGTGTGTGTGTGTGTGCCTCTTGTGCATGCTTGCTTTTGACTGTATGTCTGCAGTCATTTTATTATGCGTTCTTGAGCTTATTTATCTAAGTGTGTGTATGCATGCACCATATTGATATACTGTATCTGCATATCAGTGTGTTCGTGTGTGTGTGTGTGTGTGTGTGTGTGTGTGGTGCGAGGTGTCAGGACAGGGTGACAGCGCTGGGACATTTAACTTCTCACTTCTCTCATATCCTTTTATAATGTTTCCACGAGGCAGAACACCCTGGAAGCTTCTTTAAACTTCCTTTCTTTGAAAAAGTATATTCTTCTGTGAATGGTTCTTTTGTTTTAGCTGTTTAGAGCAACAGAAATTAAATGAATACTCCACTGAAAAGCTTTTGAGTATCAAAAATGCAATCCCTGCAGTCTAAAACAAAAAGTAGGTCTGGAAAGTTTGTAGTTTGTTTCCTCGCAGAGAAGCTTGGGTTCAGTTACAGTGTATTCCAGTGGTGAGCCATAGTCGTTGCGGCGTCATAATGTGTCGTAATATATCAAAATGTCCTGAGAAATGTCTCACAGAAGATCCACTTCTACGCCATTGGTATGTATGTTGAATATATTACCAATCCTAGTCTTAGTTTTGCCACAACAAACTAACTAAATAAATATAAACTTTATTGCATTCATCATATACATACAGATTAGGGCTGGGCAATATGGATAAAATTAAATATCACATTATTTTTTACCATTTAGTAATGTGGATGTAATGACTAAGTGCGTAAAGGCAAATAATAGAACAGCTAGAACAGTCTGAGTTCAGAAAAGTACATCACATTACTGTAATGCAGCCTTCAGATCCAGGAAAAGGCCATACTTATGCCATATTACGATATTACGATATCCAAAATCTAAGACGATATCTAGTCATATCACGATATTAGTATAATATTGATATGTTGCCAAGCCCTACTACAGATACATACATGAAATTTGACCTCTGCATTTAACCCATCCTAAGTAGTTAGGACACTTCGACATGCAGACAGTAGAAGTTGGAGATCGAACCAACCAACCTTCTGGTTAAAGGACGACCTGCTCTACGCACTGAGCTACAGCCTCCCCATACACTACTCTATTACACAGCATACACTAGTCAAAGTGTTAAAGCTTTGGCTGGAAGTAGCAGATTTAGTGGTTTATTGTTGGACTGGGATTGTAACTGATCACTTGTACTGGCAGTGGATTATGCTGCAGGTGTGTCAGAGAAGTTTCTGTCGACATTTTTGACACGTTGTTTTGAGCCTCTGAGGCCATTGAAATCTATTCTAGCTGCCGTCCTTTGTAAAGGAGCAATTTAGAAACCTTCACAGCCACCTTTCAAGCCTGCAGGCAGTGATACTGATACTCAAAAAAGGCTGCCTCACAATAGCTTTGAAATTAACCATGAAATCTACGGTACATTGCCTCTCCTCTATCACATCTTCCAACATCAACACAGATCTCCTCTACAGTAAATAATAGATCATCGCTGTCCAGTGAAAACTCTCTATCTGCATATTTTACTGTTTTGTGGGCTCAGGCAATTTTCCTGTGTTAAGTGAAAAAAAACCTCTTAAAAAGTCATTGAATTATCTAAAAAATGCATTTTTTTCCTTATCTCATAAAAAGTGGACGTTTTGTAACACATGTTTGGACGGTGACAATACGCTCTCCAGGCTCGCAATACACTGAAAAAAAATGCAAAAGTGCATTTTCTCTTTCCAAAACATCACTGTTTTGACATTGAAACTTTTATTTTGAAACAGAGTAAAGGAACAATTACAACAAATACAGAAATAATAATAATGGTGGTTTATGGTGATGACAATAAATCGTATTTTCCGCAGAGCTTTCTCAATCTGATCTCTTGTGTTGGCAGAAAAAGCCGCAGAAAGATGAAATCTTCTCAGCGGGGTGCTCGCTGTGAGACCTCTATTTAAGACCGATCGTGTGTTTCATATATTTGCGGTGCGTGATGTATTGCTGAAGACAGCAGAGTCGACCGTTACGGCTGAAAGCAAATTGTCATTTACGTCAACTGTGGCTTCCAGGATCACACACGGTCCAAACCCCCCTCGTGAACATCGGGGACACACACAGCGAGGGATGCAAAATCGCACATACTCCATCATCTACACTGTGTTTACCTTTTATTTCCAACCCTTTCTCTTGTTCTTCATGAGTGACAGTCTTATTTCCTCCACCGCCTGGATTACTATTCTATAAAACCCGTAATTGGTCTCGATAGCTCTTATTTATCGCTGGTTGAATATGGATCCCTCGAGCTCTCAGACAACTCAGAGTGGAAAAGGGCGAACGTGTTCCAAACTTAACATTATAAATCTCATGTTCTTTATATCCCTACTTTGCCATCAGCACAATCTAAATTACAGTGTCTGGAGTTTCCTCCTGCACTTTATTTTTTCTCCTTTTTCCACTTTTCTCATCTTTGTCGTCCATTCTTCGGCGCTTTTTATCCAATCCACGCTGTGTTTTTCTGCGAATTAAGGAAGTGGTGGTAATCTAAATAGCAAAGTATGTAGATGAGAGAAGAGGAAGTCATGGAGGTAGATTGACGGCAGAAATGTCAGAGGGAGAGTGAAGGAGAGAATAACAGCAGGAGGGTAAGAAGGAGGAGACGGGGAGGTTTGCTGGTGGGTTTCTGGTTTGGGTTCGTAACCTTCCTCTCTGTCAGCCTCGGTTAGATATTAAATGATGGCAGTGTGATAGGAATTACCTCTTAACCCCCCTATTAAAGCTCTGTGGTCTGAGGTTTGGAGACGGGAGGAGAGGGAAGGAGCTGGACTAGCATCAAGGGAAAATAGGCATGGGTTGGAGGTTTTGCTCTCGAGGAGGGTGGGAGGTAAGAGCAAGAGGTATCAGGCTGGATAATAGTTCTTACCAAAGTCTTGGATCCTGCTGAGGTGCACGAAAGCGTGTGATTCGAAAGCTCGAATCGAAGAGGTTGGCTTTGTGTCTTATTGGAAAGTGTTGGATGGCGAGTGCCTGACAAAGACAGATGGACGATAGGTATTGGGGAGGTCATGTGACGGAGGGAGATGGATGGATGAAAGGAAGCTGGTGGAGGATGAAGGGGAGCGGGTAGATGGATGGAGCGACTGGAGTCCTGGTGACCCCTCTAGGTGCTCAGTAGGGGGGGGGGAGAGAAAACAAAGATAGGGATGGTGAGATAGATGGATCGTGGACTGGAGTCTGTGGGTTTCAGTGTGTGCAGTCTGTGGTCGTTTCCCCCCACAGTTTGCAGAGACTGTGGTCTCACAGCACATGCACCCAGACACACACTAGACGGAGCTCCGAGTAGAATATATTTACTAGAAAGGCAATGAACTTCTGGTCTGAAAAGCAACAATCACGATGGCTCGGATGGAAAAATGCAAGCCATCAGGGTTGTTTGTGCATCAGTGCACATAACAGCGTATCAGCGAGGTTTACTTTGCTAAGTGACTTGATGGCTGTTAGTCTCCTGTCTAATAACACCGACCCAGACTGAGCCTCATCCTGTTATCTTCACTTTCTGCTCTGCTAGTTTGTGTGTGTGTGCCTGTGAAAGTGTGTGAGTGTATGTTGCGTGCAGGGCCCCCCAGTGCACAGTGTGTTCATTTGAAGCAGCGCTGGTTTACTGCCAGTGATACTCATGAAGCAGCATCATTAAAGCAGCTCAGATTACACTTGATTGGTTTGCATGAGAGGAGAGGGGTGCGATGAAGAAGAAAAATGAGAGTAACGTCTGACTCCAGACATATTTCTCCTTTTCTCTTCACCACCAGGAGGGCCTCAGATGCTGAGTATTACATAATGCAGGAGGTGATTTTTGGGCATGTTTCAACATTTATGGACATAAAAGCATTTTCTTTCGCAAAGGTTATGGATAGTACCTGTTACTTTTCATGGTCGAGTTTCCAAGTGAGCTAAGCCGATACTAGAAGGGGGAGTTAAAACACTGCAGATTGGCCGGATAGAATCGTGCCTCGCTTGACATGAGACATCCTGCACAAACCCGCCATTTGTAGGTAGCCAAGGTACCGTCAATAGCGGCTGCAGTTTTATCAGCCCACAAAACTGCGTCATACACCACGTACACTACGTCGTTCAATTGACAAAGTGTAGACGTTCCTCTGTTTGCTTGCTGATGAAAGGATTCAGCGATTGTGGCGGTGACGTTGATGTCACAGCAGTTTCATCAGCTGACAATCCCGCCTACACTGAGGGGGTAATATCCGCAGTGGAAAACGAAATAGAGAAAATCACCTGGTACCAAAAGTGAGTTCAGTCGAGCCGAACCATGCAATGGAAATGATGCATTGGTCTGGTATGACCATGATGGCTAATGTTAGCTACTGTTAGCAAGCTGGACATTAGTGACTCAGCTGGCTGGCTTTATGACCCTTCTCTAATTGTGCTAATTTTACACAGTGTTTTAGAATTTTATTTAAAATTCATGTTTATAGTGCGGTATTGCAAAAGAAATACAATGCAATAAAAATGCTTAAGTAAACAATAAAAAAAACTGATGAGAAAACCTGTTAACCAAGAATCTAGCCATGAGATTTCAGCTTGCTGACACGCTGTAGGGTAGTAAAGCTTGTAAACTCCTGTGTCTTTTTTAGTTTTCAGCCTCTTCCTATCCTTTAACACTGCTGCGCTCCCGTAATGTCCTAACTGCACCCTATAAAATGCATCACAGCAGGGACACCAGCAGCCAAACATTCAGCCTAAAAGGGGTTTTTCGGAAGCGTAATGGAAAGAGAAGTGAGTTCCTGTCCAGAGGGATGCTGGTGAAGCATTTTATCCAATCAAAGTGTCCCAAAGAATGATGGTTAATCTCTACATGTCTGGAAAACAGCATTACATAAGTTCCTAAAAAGTTAAAGTGTAGCTCTAGGTAAAAAAGAGAGAGCTGTGGGGACGTGAAAGTGGATGAAACAGGAGTAAGAAAGGGAACGATGGTTATAAAGCGGAATGAAAATAGACGGCAAGAGTCTAATAGTCAACAAATCAGGCGCTGGAAGGTTGCCAGTCTAAACCCCTGCACTGATGAGTGGACGATAATGAGGCATGCTCTCCAGCACCATTAGGTTACCCTTGAGCAAGGCACTTAACCTCCAAATGCTTCAGTGGAGCTCCCAGATGTGAAAGTGTGGACCCTCCCCAGTTACTGTAAATACAACTTTGCTGGTGAAGTCATGGGGAAAAGAAGCTGGACGGAGAGAGAGAGAGAGGAATGAGAGAGGGAGGGCAGGCTGAAGGGAGCGGGGGGTCATTCGAGATGTCTTTTCCTCCTAATTAAGTTAATGGAGAAAGACGAGGAGGTTGCCTTTAATCTTGGCTAATTGTCCATTTAGAGGCGACTGCCATAGTTTACCTGCTGGAATGTTTCGGTTAGTGTTACAGGAAGTGGGTGTACTCTGTGCGGCCGGTGATTGGCTGCGACAGACGGGGCCTCTGTGGCGATTGGTGGGAATGGTCTGGAAGGGTGAGGGGTGAACGTAAACTGCCTTTGTGTCTCCTCTTTTTCATCAAGGGCTGGTTCACTCATTTACTTTCTTAAATCTTTTTCTTCTTTTTATTTAAATAGCCTACGCAATCTCTTTCTGTTACGCACCAACAGAACAAACAGCTCTGTTGTTTGTGTTGCTGTCAGCAATTGAAAGATGGTTTTCTTGTCACTGGGCTCCGGGCCCTTTGTTTGGTTTTCACGCCACTGGGTGCTGGCGAGAAACAAACATCTCTACATCTCTCTCTCTCTCCGTCCTTGTGTGTGTGTGAGTGTGTATGCATGTGTGTGTCGGTGCATGACAAACTTTATACTAAACCACACACCCACGACAGAACTTCCTAATAATTAAACATGACTCAGAAGGACAAACCATGGTATGCAGCTGCACCACAAGGTTTGTAGGACCTGCTGTGTAGCTGCACCACAGGGCCCATGCACAGCAGTACAGTGTGTGTTAGCGTTTTTAGTTTATCAATCTTACTCACATTCAATCTTAAAATCGCACTCGGCGTAATTGCTTCCTAAAACAAGTTTTTTTTTAAATGGCGGTAGGTATTCTGGCATGAAGCTGCACTAGGAGGCTCATAGGCTCCAGGATGGAGCTGCACCACAGGGCCCACACTGAAATTCACTGGTATTCGGGGAAGTTAAAGGTACTTTTACAGAGGGAACCTGACCAGAGCTTCTCTAAAAAAGGCTGCTCTTAGCGGCTTGTGTGTGTGTGTGTGTGTGTGTGTGTGTGTGTTTCCCACAGCCCAGACAGCAGTGCGATTTTGTCCCAAGACATATTTAGATAAATACACGCTGCAGAGATACCGAAAACCAAGAGAGAGAGAGAGAGAGAGCAAGAGTGAAAGAGGGAGAGAGAGAGAGAGAGAGAGAGTAAGAGAGAAAGAGGGAGAGAGAGAGACAGTAAATGATATTGAGATAATTTTATGTAATTTGAGAGAAGTTTCATTCAAAAGTTTCATACATTCCTTCATGCGCTCCTAAAAATACTTTCTAACATTAAAGTAGATAATGTGATTCTTTATATACACTTAATTAAACGGGTTACTGTTGTTGTTGTTGTTGTCTGATGTCTACAGCATCATCTAAACAAGAAACACTGTTTCCGTAACGAAAGTTAGGGTATTAAATAACCCCGATTTCCCCAGTGAGATTTCTTTCTCTTGCCTTCCTGTTGACTCTGCCTATATGCTGACATTTGGCTGGTCGACATTAGGGCTGCACAATTATTCAAAATGTTATTGAAATCGCAATATGGCCTACTGCAATTTTCTCCAAAATGTTAGTCAAAATACCATTTTAAATTAAATATTGTGACGCTGCAGAGATGTCCTGGCTTACACATCATATTGTACAGACTTAGGAAAACATCTTTGTTTGGTACAGTTCCCCACAATAATCACGCCATAATCATTTTAATATGTTTTTCAATGAGAATAATGATGCAAAAATTATCATTCCTTCTAATATCGCAATTGTAATATCAGTCAAAATAATCGCCATTAGATATGTTCTCAGAATCGTGCAGTCTTAGTCGTCATTCAGGTCTCTGTCGCTCACATCTGCACTTCTTGCTTCACTGAGATTGTTTTTTTTAACAGAGGGAACATGAATAATATTATTTCTATATATTGAAATACCTGCTGTTAAAATGATTTTGTTTCTTTTGTTTTGATGTTTAATTTTGCTCACGTTTATTCATCTTATCGTACAAGCACTCATTCTTAAACACTTTGCAAAGTGTATGAATAAGAATGTATAAGTTAAGTCTCTCTTGCTGTGAAAGCAGTTAAGAGGCCAAAAATTACACAGTTTGTGTGTGTGTGTAGGCCTATGTGTGTCTTCCTATGTGTGAATAAAACAAGCCAAAGTGTTTCTCAGCAGCCAGGCGGTCACCAAGCAGGCGGTCTTAAAGTTCACGGCAGCAACACCTTTTCCCTTTCAGCTGCCTTCTTTAGCAGCGAGCTACAGCTAGCTAGCTCGCTGCAGGGCCAGAACCTATGAAATGTTCGTGGGAGGCTGGGGGCCTGTAGGTTTTTTCTTTTTTCGTGGCAAAGAATTTTTATGTGCTTACACTGAAATAGCACAGAGGCTGCATGTGGTAGTAATTTAACCTCGCAAATAAAGGTGAGCTTGGATGGGGGAAGTAGTCACGGAGCTGCTACGTAGTACACGTAGTTCAAACTTTTCCTCTTGACCTGTTTACTCTAACGGGCAATAGGGATGTGGGTACTGTATATCCATGTATGTGTGTGTGTGTGCTGATTGTGACTGAGCTTGCATGTCTTAACGTGTGCAATTATGAATATGAATACATAGCATGTGTGTATTCTTATGCATGCTAAATGTGTATACATAGTTCAGTAATTTGTGTCTCTGCTTGCGTCTGCATATTTGCTTATATGTTTGTATACCTCGTGCATTTGTTTGTTCATGTCTACTTATATACTTGTCTCTGGCTTTGCTTATATGTGTGTGTAAGTGTGTGTGTGTGTGTGTGTACATATATTTAAGAGAGGGGCAAACTTGATACGGGGCCAAATGCACTCACACAGTGTTTGTTTAATCACAATTTAGGTTTACATGAGAACGCTAATCAAAAACAGACTCGGCTCCCTGGAAAGCTGGAGGAGGAGGAGGAAGAGGTGGAGGAGGATGGAGGAGAGAAGTGAGGGAGAGGAGGAGATGGATGAGGAGGCATGAGGGGAATGAGGGAGAATGGGAGCAGGAGGAGAGGAGAGAAAACAAGTGTGGGTGACAGGTGAGGACAGGAGGAGGAGGAGGAGGGAGAGGAAAAGACGGAATAAAATGAAAAATGGACGACGAGGGGAGGCCGGAGGAGGAAATATGGTAGTCCTTCTGAGTCGGAGCTTTGAGAGAATAGAAGCTTTTGTTGATTGTTGACCTTTTTTTCCCTTCTTACAGATCGGACTAATGATCTGGCTCTGATTTGAGATGCTTTATTTTCCCTAAAGGATGTTTTAAAAAACCTGGCAACTGGCGTCTGTCCTGCTTGTGTGTGTGTGTGTGTGAGTGTGTGTATGTGTGTGTGTGTGTGTGTGTGTGTGTGCGTGTGTGTGTGTGTGAGTGTGTGTGTGTGTGTGTGTGTATGTGTTGACAGGGTGGGTTTCAGCAGTAAAAGCACAATGGAGTCGTATACACACTGCACTCCATCACTGACAAAAGTCAAACCACTAAACAAATGTAATGTCCCCCATAATTACATTCATGTGTGTAGGATGATAAAAACGTCGGAGTCTTTCCTCAACAAAGCTTTCAGTTTTATGTCTGTTGCACTTTTATGGTGAAACTCCAGACTGCTTGTTTTAAACAATTTTTTTCATAGTTTCCTGGGAAGAACAGAAGATTAGAGGGCAGAAAGAACGACTTGTAATGCAAAGGTTATAGGTTGAAATTCAGTGATGATTACTGCAGAGGAAAGAAATAAATGCAACAGTCGTCAAGCTAGCTCAAATATTCCCTTTTCCCCCTATAATGAACAGTAACATTATCCCATGAATTATGTTGTCAGATGTGTCGTGATGTTAGCAGTGTTTCTTTGTGTAACTTTGTAACAACGTTAGGTAAAACAACGTTAGGTAAAACAACGTTAGGTAAAACAACTTTAGGTAAAACAACGTTAGGTAAAACAACGTTACGTAAAACAACGTTACGTAAAACAACGTTACGTAAAACAACGTTACGTAAAACAACGCTACGCAAAACAACGCTACGCAAAACAACGCTACGTAAAACAACGCTACGTAAAACAACGTTACGTAAAACAACGTTAGGTAAAACAACTTTAGGTAAAACAACTTTAGGTAAAACAACGTTAGGTAAAACAACGTTACGTAAAACAACGTTACGTAAAACAACGTTACGTAAAACAACGTTACGTAAAACAACGCTACGCAAAACAACGCTACGCAAAACAACGTTACGTAAAACAACGTTACGTAAAACAACGTTACGTAAAACAACGCTACGATATTTTTTCTAACCTTAACCAAGTAGTTGATAGGCTGATATGAAACATATTTTATGAAACTTTTCTTGTTTCAGAAATGTCGATATTCATGTACAATGGCAATCATTTTTCAGGCGATTTTTTTTTTACAATATATACACAGAAGTAAGAGTATCTCAAGTCTGGCTACCTTTCAGTATACTATGCACTATACCTTAAAGATATCAGTTTGTTTCATTTCATGCTGTAAATCATTTGTAAGAACTTTTTTTTCAAGTGGTAGATATAAAATGTTTCAAAATAAATCTGTTAAAGTGTTGTAGCAGTTGAAACCTGACCTTCAGTCTTAATGCTGTTGTAGAGTTATGGTGATGTCATCTACAGTAAGGGTGTCTGTCTTCAGTCTTCTCTTGAATTCTGGGAAACAATCTTTCTGTGTTATTTACAGTGAGGTGACATGTGGGCCTACAGTCAGTATAAATCGAAGCTCTGGCTCAGTGTGGGGTCAGAAAAGTGCTGAAAGCTCTCTGTGTCTGTTTGTGGCTTTCCTCAACAAGTTACATATTTTACTGGACTCCCACATGGCCGAGTATTCTTTAATGCAGCTCTGCACTCATGGGGGAGTCCTGGGAAACTACAAAACAGCCCAGTATCCTCAGGAATTACATCTATATTAGACAGTTTCACACGTCACAATTTTCGTTCAATGACAAAAACTGGCATGGCCATTTTCAAAGGGGTCCCTTGACCTCTGACCTCAAGATATGTGAATGTAAATGGGTTCTATGGGTACCCACGAGTCTCCCCTTTACAGACATGCCCACATTATGATAATCACATGCAGTTTGGGGCAAGTCAGAGTCAAGTCAGCACACTGACACACTGACAGCTGTTGTTGCCTGTTAGAGAAATGTTGAGTGTTATGCAATACTGTATGTGTATGTTTCTTTAGGGTTTAGTGAATGGAAGTCAATGGAATTGTTCTAATTCATGCGTGCATGTGTGAGAGAGACTTTGTGGGAGGTCGACATAGCTATTGCATTCATTGTTGAGCATTATTATGGCTACCAACTACCTGGTTGAGACTGGCTAATGTCACACACATACATATGGGCAGACACATGTTGGTGTCTAGAGAGTTGTACTGTTTGGGCCTACAAGTGAATGTGTGTATATGTCAGACGTTAGACCTGTGATTTATGCTGTTTAAGTAAAGTCTGATTGTTACAAATGAACTCAAACCGTTATTATTGCTCTGCTGCAATCAGAGTCACACCCACACACACACACATGGACTGACCCACAAACACTGTCTGTATCTAACTGTCACACACAGTAACAGAAACACTACAGATATACACATCGACCCACGTACTGTGGAGAGACACAAACAAACACGAACCAGTTCTGTCGGTCTTTCCTTTTCACCTCATCTGTCTCACCGTCATACAAACACGTTCACGCAAAGGACGGGCTCTCACATGTGTTGCAACTGTTTCTCAACTGATCTAAGAGTTTAAAAACTAGAAGACTATGTACATTTAAATCAATGTGAATAAACAAAGAATAGTGAAGCCATTACATTGTATTGAGCTCCGCTCACGAATGAATGAATGAATGAATGAATGAATGAATGGAACATCAGTATTTCACCTTTACCACAACATATTACTAGACAGACTGGGAAACTGGGTAGGACTGTGTGACACAGTGCTAAACTGGTTTAAATCCTGTCTGAATGATAGGGACTACTTTGTGTCGACTGGTAAAAAATGACATGCGGAGTTCCCCAAGGCTCCATTCTTGGGCCTCTTCCGTTTAACCTATGTATTCCCACTTACTCAGATTATAGAAAATAACAATATGTCTAACCATAATTATGCAGACGACACATAGATTTATATATATTAATATTTAGGTGTGTAACGATACATAGATCTGGATCGATATATTGATTCAATGATCAACGCTCCAATATCATCGATGCAACATCAAAACATTGATACATATCATCTTTAAGATGCACCTTTATTTTGAAATTCCCATGGTACATCTTTGTCACCATTTCTGTCCAAGCCCAGTAATACAATTTTCAAATCATGTTTTATTTGCTTTCTGTGAGTATAAATGTTGTTGTTAAGGCATATGATAACTTCTCATATCGATCGCATGCCCCTGGATTGGTTCAAATCAAAATCGTACCGTGGCAGACTTTGTGATATCAGCAAATATCGTATCCTTGTCCAAAGAATTAATATCGTATCATGATGAAACTTGTGATTTACGACCCTATTAATATCACCAGGTGACTATGGTCACATACAAGCACTGGCTAATTGCATTGAACAAATCAATGAATGGATACGACTGTTGGTTTAGGACCAAAGACCATTTCTGATCTGCTGCTACGTTATGAACCATCCAGACCTCTCAGGTCGTCTGGGAAAGGTCTGCTTACTGTCCCCAGAGTAACAACTACACATGGAGAAGCAGCTTTCAGCTTTTATGTGCCACGTATCTGGAACAAACTCCCAGAAGACTCTGCTCCAACTCTCAGTTCTTTCTCAGGGATTAAGACTGATCTGATTTATTCTATTTCAGTTTTTTTTCTAGTTTATTTTACTCCTAAATCCTTTTTAAATGCGTCTCTTTGTATTGCATTTTTATATTGCGTTGTTCTTCTTGTCTTAACGTCTTTTATGTCTTGTGTAAAGCATTTTGAATTGCCTTGTTTTGCTTTCAGCTAAGGGTTAAATCTTCCTGTCCTGAGTAATTTGAACCCATTTTAGTATATATTCTATTAAGGATACCATCATGCTCACATATTACCTAAAATACATAACATTTTGGAAATAAATTGTTTCCAAAACTGCAGCGTCATGCAGGGACCTGCACAGTATGACTGAATCAAAGTTTGTCTGTTTGTCATTACGTTACGGTACAACAAGCTGGATATAAAGACCTAACTAACTCTGGGAGCTGGAAGCTATAATGTACCACTGCATGAGTCAACAGCTAAAATAACTAACATAAGCAGCAACATGCAATGTTTTAACATCACTAAATCATGTCCATATTGAGGCTGAAACGTTAGAATAAACACTGCAAACAAGAAAGCCCACCACCAAGAAGATTGGCAGCTCGAACCCCGTCTCTAAACTGACTTCAACATTGTGTGCCACCTTGTCGATTTGGCTGGAAATCTGCTGGATTGCTTTACAGTACAAAACTAGAGGGGATTGGTGCTGCTCTTCCAACACAAATGGAGCTAACGTTTTCAGAGTTTCAGATTTCAGTAGAAGATAAGAGATTGAGTTTACGACATTTTGATAAATCACTTCCAACATTATATTCTTTTAAGAGAAAACCCAGATCAGCCAAAGATCCTCTTTGTGGATCTAAGCAGTGGGGTTAATGGGAAATGTGGTCTTTATTTTAGAAATATTTCCCTTAACAATACCACAGATGCACGACAGAGTTCACGAATCATTTTGATTTTTATGGTGACGAAGCTATCACAGTAAATTTGACAATTATATGTCCAATATAATGATATTTGGGGTATACGCTGCACCTTTAACATTTATATAAGAGTAATGTATGGAATAATGCAGATTACTGCAGCAGTAGTATATCTATTATAATCTGTCGATGTGTGTTGCACTTTACACAACGCACTTAACCACCACCATTGAAACACTAACTAACTAACACTTTTTAAAATACTTTTATTGCGAACTACTCATTAATTATACACTCAACGGCCACTTTATTAGGTACAAGGTGTACCTAATAAAGTGGCCGGTGCTAGTACCGGGTGGTCTTCTGCTGCTGTAGCCCTACATTTGTTAGCTATATTTTATCGATAGATCCGTAAAAACTGAGTTTCTCCACAAGAATTGCACAAAAGCACCACTTAAAATCTAGTGTTTACCAGAGATGTGCTCATAAGTTTCCTGGAAATAAGTCATTCAGCATGAAAAAAAGCATAAAACAATGACTAACCGACTAAGAGGGGGCAGCCCTTCAAAACACCAAATAATATCTATTGGAAGGATGGTGTTCATCCCTCCGTAGAGCTCCAGAGACTTGATGAATCTGTGCCAAGAAGCACTGAAGCGAGGCTTGTGGTGAAACAACACCTTGCAATTTGTGTTTTGTTTTTTTCCTTTAAATTGTCACCCATTTGTTTTGGTGTTTATCGTGATCGCAACAAAGAAGGAAATGTATTTTGAAAGCTCCTGAAAGCTGTGCATTCAGTAATGGTATAGTGGTAATGATGGTTGTCATGAAATATGACTGTAAATCACTTTAAAGGCCGACCAAGTCCCACGCAGGTATACAACAAAAGGAAATACATCAAAATACCTATATTGTCAGAAGACCATCTAAACCTACTTCACATTCATTTTCTTTTGAAGCACTGAATGTAGATAGAACGTGCAACCTTGTGAAAAAGAGAGTGGACAAAAGGAAAGATGATGAATGACACAGAGATTTGGATTCACAGTGCATTGATTGTGTGATAGAGAGACGGACGGAGAATGAAGATAGAAATGAAAGACTCAGCAGAAGGAGAGAGAGAGAGAGGGAGAGAGTCAGCCACATGAATGGGGTGAGAGGAGATTTAACCAGGCCTCCTCTAAATACAGAGCACCGCAAAGCCACTTTAAAACCTGTCGAGATATATTTATACATCACACACAAATACACACACACACACACACACACACACACACACACACACACACACACACACACACACACACACACACAGACTTGAATACACACTGTGCAGTTTATGTTTGTTTGTCTCTCCCTCCGTCTCTAAAACAGAAACACACTCAAACATTTTCTGATGGTATTATGTAACAGTCGGGGCTCCACCTGTTGAACTCAAACGCGACGCTTTGATCTTTAAAATAGCTCTTTTACATTTACATTCAACAAACATTTGCAGTGTTATTTCAGGTACAAATCTAATGTCACATTTGAATCCAAGTCTTATCAGTTATGTTGCATATAAAGAGATGTTTATAGCTGGATCTGTACCTGACCAAATAAAGGCATACTGCAATGGAAGAAAGGCACATGTTGTTAGGACAACGAATGAAAAGATAACTGAGTGGGATACGGTTATTTTTAGGTTGAGAAAGATAATTAAAGATCCTAAAAAAGCCATGACAGTTTGTGTATGTTGTTCAAACCAAGTTACAAACTCAAGGGTTTATCTTGTTTGGGTTGAGAATTCTTCTCACGGCTGAAAGTGCGTGCATAAGTCACTGTGTGTGTGTGTGTGTAAGAGAAACGTAGTATTAGCCGATGTGTTTGTGCTAGTGTGAACTAAACAAGTGAAGCAGGAATGTGCATTTTTGTGTTTAAACAAAGAAATATGAAACCATGAAAAAAATCCTCCATCCTTCTCTCTTTCCTCTTATCTCTTCTTCTTTTTTTCCTTTTCTTTTCAGTCTTTGATTTTGACAGGTTAACTAATTTGTAAGCAGGGGAAAGCTCATGTTATGCAGATAACCTGTGGGACTGTGTGTGAGTTAATTACTTTATGTATGTGCAGGCATGTGTGCATTTATCTGTGGTGTTTGTTCAGCAGCAGCATCTGGTTTTGAACTCTGATCTGTCAGTGCTCTGAAGCCAAACGGCAGTGTGTCTTCCACAGTTGTCAGATATTCCCTTGCTGCATTTAAATAACCTAGTCTTCTTTCAGATGTGTTTGTCCATCCCTGTTAGCTAAACACAGCTTGAAAACTCACAAACTCTTACACATACACATGATTAACACCAGCAACGGCAAATGTAAAGTATGTAGTTGAGAGAGAGCAGCCCGGTCTCACCAGATGGCGTATGAATGACACGGTAATTTATAAGTCATTTCACGTATAATAACAATTCCTTTGTTCCTTTGTTTGTCATGTGTACGCCATGTAGTCTGTACTGACTGCAGCGTAAATGCATCAGTGTAAATATGCTACACTCAGAGCTAGTGACGTAGAATTAAAAAGTGAGAAAGACTGCTCAGGGCGGGCAGGAGGGGAGGTGGCTGGGTCCAACAAACACAGGACTTTCATTCAGGAGACCATTCGAGACCGTTGTTCGTGTCCTAAAGTGTTGTTGAGTTATATTGAAGTTACATTAGTGACGTTAGTGACGTTTGTGACGTGTTTTCTGTACTGTTACATTGTTTACGTGCGTATTTTACTAAGTTTAGGTACTTATTTTAAGCTCAACCATGATGTTTTTCCTTAACCGAATAACGTGTTTTTTTGGCTCGCTGTACATTATCCCTTACTTATTTATGTTTAGACAACAAAACTACTTAGTCAGGTTTAGGTAAAGAACGTGGTTTGGGTTAAAATAACTCTGGAAGTGGTGTAACTTAAGTACGGAAGGTACGTGACAAATAAATCAACGCTGACTTCTGGTTTCACACAGGGTACGAACGCCGGTCTCCTTGGGGAAAGTCTGGTGTGTTTTGACCCACCCATCCAACCCGACCTCCTCCCTAAGTGGCGTTTGTCACTCTTTATACTTCATGGTTCACAATTACGTGAATAACATAAAAATTGATTTTGTGGGATGTAAACAAATTACAGTACAATTACTTTTCGTGGATATAGCTTTTTTGCCTAAACATATTTGTGACTGTTTCACGGTTTGCGTTAAATGACACACAAAAAGCCGTTTCACAACGTTAAGACTGTTGCGTGACATGGACACGCAAAAATCTTAAAATGTGTTGTCATGACAGGCGGAAATGTCCTTAAAATGTCGTGCTATTTATACGCCTTCCCATAAGGTTGGAGAGAGATAAAAGAAGTGAAATGTATATTTAGAAACTAGAGCAAAGACCGAGAAACACACTGCAGTCTGAGGCGAATAAAGAGTCTGTGTGTGTGTGTGTGTGTGTGTGTGTGTGTGTGTACTCCGCTGCACACATTGTTTTCTGTAAAATTGTCATCCGGAATTCTGGTCACTTTTACAAGCGCAGCGTCACGCTCGTGGTATAACCCCGTGGCCTTCTGTGTGTCTCGGCGTGCCTGTGATAGTCAAAGACAATAGGCTCCAGAGGCCCGCCCGCTAATTAGTAGCTTCGCTTTATGAGGCCACCAAGTCACCACAGCCTCTCCAGTATAAAACAATGGAGCTGTTACACATCCAGCTTCCACAGATTATCTGTAGACTACTTTACTTTTATATTACTACTGCTCCAGTTTGACATCATCTTTTAGAAACGCTGCAGCTCTTATAGTGGATTTTGGGACAATATTTCCCACATAACTGATTCCTTGATGTTATGTTACCTTAAACCTCTCCAGTGTAACCTGTACTCTGAGGGCCTTTGCTATAAACAAATCTGTCATCTTGTTTTACAGCTATAATAATGGCATCTCCCTCAGGTTAAATTATATAATTTTAGAAATGCTACACCGCTGCGGTGAGCTGAATCATTCGTCCATGTTTTGCCAAAAATCCAGCCGTTGGTGTCTGAGATATGGTACATCGCGGGGAGACGGATGAATGAAACAATAAACAAATATGTAACAGAAATAAAATGCCATCTGGGAGAGGGTTTTGACTCCCCAGCGGGTTTTATTTTCAGCTCCAAGTCGATTATTCTGTTTTTACCACGACCACATCCCAGATTGTTCGTTATATTTTGGATTAAATGGAAACCTTGTGTCGGCGCTAACTGAAATAAACACTAATTTACTGCCCCATTAAGTGGTAGAAGCTGAAGCCTTGTTACAGCTAAAATAAGTAGTGATATATGTGTGTATGCTTATGCATAATAGTTTAAAAAGTTGGTGAGGCCTCTGTGTTAAAGCTTCGATAGGTGAAAACTCACTTTACAGGGCTTTAACACACACAAATAAATAGCTAAATAACACACAGGTCAATCATGATTATTGAGTATTCAATGTCATATGTTATACCATATTCATGATATTCAGGTTTCAGTAAATGGGCATTTTAGGTAGTTGGCCCAAAAAGCAGAAGGAGACAGAATCAGTGAGAGAGAGAGAAAGAAAAATAAATTTCAAGCCCCAGCAGGAGATGATGATTACGGTAGAGGGATGTTTGAAGTGTGGAAAAGTTTGTCTCCACCACTGAACGTCAATAAACAGCCGGCTGCAGTTACCAACACTGACAAAAGAGAAATAAACTGTGGAGATAGACGCGCATACCGAGAGAGGGAGAAAGAGGAAAAATTATCACAACAGAAACAAAAGACAGGGAGGGAAAAAGAGCGAAGAAGAAGAAATGGAGAAGGAGCAAGTAAAGAGAGACAAGATGAAAGAGAGAGGTTCCAGCAAGAAATTAGACAGTGAGAAGAGAGAGATTATTTACATGCAGGAAATCATGTAAACAGCTGATTGGAAACCCACATGGTTACACATGTACATGGCTTTCACTGTGAGAAATCTAGCTGGAGATATTTGTTTTTTTATAATCCCATTCCTCGATTACGGAAATCAGATTGCAAAAAATTAGATAACTTCAGATTTCAGAAAGCAAAGACTAACCTGGTTACTTTGTCCATGTAAATGCACTCACATACAGCAAAAAGAAGGAACCTGAGAGAGCAACAGGCTGACAGAGAAAGACAGAGAAAGTGTGTAACAGCTACGAACACACAGACCAGAACAAATAATCAGGTTGTTGATAGTGAGATGAAGAATGTCTGGGAAGGACACATGCTGTAGCAAGTTATGGAGGAAATGACAGGAATGAAACACACACAGAGAGAGAGGGAGGGAGGGAGATCAAGAAGCAAAGGGAGGTAGAGCAAATAAATGCCGGCACCAGTTAGTATCAGCGATAGACCAAGCTAAATAAACGGCCACAGGCGTCAAGTGGTGCCGAGCGCTACTGAAGTCCACGCCACCCATCGCCTAGCGGCCACTTTCAAGTGGTCACTTATGAGATGATGTCACTGGCCGCTCCTTGGCCGCTGCAACTGCTTCAGCTCCTCCCGTCCTGCGAGAGGATTAACGGGCTGATTCACACCAGACTTGTCCAACCGAAGGGATCTAGTAGCACTTAAAGAGGCTACGTGTAGCATTTTACCATCAGTAAGTCATTAGCGTGGTCATTTTGCGCCATTTATTTACCATAAACACATGGTCATCACAGAGCGATATATTTTGTAATTATATTGATTTTCCATTTTCTCTTTTTGACGGCTCCAGATATTCAGTCCTCTCTTTTTTTTTTTCTGGAAATGGACGTATTGGTTACGCGCCTTCGTCAAGATACATGACGTAACTGTGATAGTTTAGAGATCGTCTTGAGGGAAATGAAACGAATCGAACCCACTACCACAACTGTTGCTGATCAAGCTGTCAGTCATGTCACAGTTTTTTACGACACTGTTCGGGAAGAAAAGACAATTTTCTGGGGAAAAAAAAGGAAAATAAAAAATCTGTCTCTCTCTTTGTGAGCAGACGTGAACAGCGTCTGTTCTTTACAAGGTGTTGGGCACACTGCTGAGGAGCTGTTGGCTGACAAGAGCATGAACATGTCTACGCACACACACACATACACACATGCATATAAACACATGTATGCCACCTCACTGACAAGGTGCTCACTGATCCTGCCATCACGCATGCGTGTGTGTGTTGGCGTGTGTTTCTTCCACCGCAATGCTTCGTGCCAGCCACAGACAGATCAGACGTGTGTCAGTTTGTCTGGTAGATTGCACACATGCATTCGTAGCCAATGAAATCACTCCACAAAGTCGGGTTGCAAAAAGTACGCTGATGGCAAACCTATAAAATTATCCTGTTAAATAAAAATGTGCTAAAAGCATAAAATGAGAGAACAGTCTTGTGTTTTAGTTTAAATTATCGGGCTACTTATCCACTTAAGATCTGCTATCAATAATTGGTGTTTTGTACCATTTGGGTCAGTATAGTAACTTTTTGGTTTGGTGTTCCTCTCTCTGTCTTGTCTCTCTCTCTCTTGCCCTCTCACTGGCATATTTGGCATTTCTTCCATATTTGCAGTGAGTGAATCAAGCCTGAGTCACACACGCACACATGTGGCTTCCATTAGACTTGTCTTTGTAGTGTTATTAAGATGAACGGATGCACACACGCGTGCACAAATAACACAAACACAGACGGGGTAACATATGGACGTACATCCTCAGGAATGTGCAGCGCATGCGGTCATTTTGTTTTCTGAAAGGTGTCCCGGCGCTGTTGGAGGGGATAAACTTTATGTGTGTGTGTTGTGTCTGTTTGAGGAGTCATTATCTCCCCCAATGAGTAAGCAACACAACATTAGAGTAAACACATGTAATTGTGCAGTAAACTCACTGTGGATGGCATTATGTCAGAACTTCCTCTTCAGATTTATTTTCCTTTCTAGAAAGAAAACCTCAAGGACATACCTGATGACATATTTAGCTGATGCCCTCAGGAGTACAAGCAACATTTGAGTTGTTGGAGGACTCAATAGTATAGAGAGGTAACTGTTAGTTTAAAGCCGTCCACACATGATCTGCTGTAGAATCACTCTGCGCTTGCTCTGCCATTATTTTATGATGGGGAGAGCGCAGCCGCCTGACTAGACGGAAGCGCTAGCCTTGGTATGGCACATTGCTTGAAATAGCCACCGAGCGCTGCACTCAAAGTTAAAATTATTTCAACTTTGACCTCGGTTGCCGCTGACCTTTCGAAGCGCAATCAATGAGATAACAGCTGCAACTGTTGTTGTTGCCTAGAAACGGTGAATGGCGTTCCTTGCACACTTTTTGATGACATACCTACGCTGCGCTTTGCCTCTGCAAGGCTCTGCGCCCTACCTCGCGGTGAGCAGGAGCTAATTTGTTATCATGTAAAGGCATCATAGAATCTAGGCAACATTAGATTTAGATTTATTTGTCCCAAAAGGAATATGTTTCCACAGCCAGTACACAAAAATTGGCAGATTGCTCAGGGCTGCTATTGCAGAAGGAAATAAGCTCCTGCTGAAGCAAGCTCTTCTCCGTCTCAGTAGTCTCAGTGTCTCTCCGACCAGATGGAAGTAATGTGAAGCGTTGGTTTAGGGGGTGATCAGTGTCATTCGATATCGTGAGTGCTAGGCATGTGATGGCTCCGAGGTTCATATCTGATGTTTGATGAGACTTCAAATGAACTAAATTTCCTCTTCCTTGTGTCTGTTGGCTTTTGAGATGGTTAAAATGTTCAACCTTCCTTAGGTAGTTGAGCTTTCTTTGGACTCACTGCTACAGTTTATAATCTCAATTGACTGTTACAGAGATTATAAGTATATGACAACTCAATTAGTGGGAATCTAGGGTGGCAATACTCTATTTGTTTCATGGCTGAGAGTGTAATTGATAATTGAGGGAAATGGTACAAATGAGGATAGATAAAGAGGGAGATGGTACAGTTGCATGGCTGTGAGATTTACAACATTCAGCCAGTAGAAAACCTTCATGACTGATGTTTGAATGTGACTTCTCCAAGTTGTGGCAAAACCACTAGCAAAACTCTTCTGTCTGTCTCTTCCAAGATGATTTAAATTCAGTTGACAACAATCAGTCTGTTTGCCAGTTGAAGCATAAGTTTCTCATCCATGTTAGTCTCCATTTCCATCACAGAAATTAGAAATCTGCTAATGAATGTCATGTGATCGTATCAAAAGCTCTGCAGTAGCAACTAAATGGAACTTGGATTGTCACGCTTGTTCAAGGTCAACAATGAGCTGTGAAACTCGCCTTGTTGTCGGCTTCACATCACCAACTTTGACCTCACCTTGACCGAATCAAACAATCAAATCATCAGAGGACCGCTCAGCTCTGCACAGATCGTCATTGTTGTTTCACAGACTCCAACAGTCAGACAATCAGAGGAGGACAGAAAATCAAGAGGCGTCACCGACGTCACAACATCGCAAACACAAAGGATCGTGGGAGGCATAGAGGCGGGAAGAATTTAACATTGTCGGCTTTGAGAGACCACAGAGATGCCAGAGATTTGTGTGTGTATCATATTTTGTGTGGCTTCGTGCGTGCGCTTGTTTTTCTTCGTATTTTAACATTTCATGTGTGTGCGTGTGTGTGTGTGATGACATGCAATAATGTCATGGATGGCGAACATAGCTCGGCTCCGAGGCTGTTCTGATTTTAATTAGCACTGTCTCGTTAACACACACTCCCACACGCAGTCACACACTCCTTCCTGGAACACTGTGGACCTACCACACACATATATGGATCATGTTTTAGATGACGGGAATCAGGCTTTGAACACACACACACTCACACACACAGATGCACACTTTGGGGCCCTGATGCCCGCTGTCTTTCTTTGGAAACGTTGCCAAGTCTAGAGTGGCAGACATTATGTGTGTGTGTGTGAGTTCCACTCTCACCATCTAAAACATATCAGTGTGTATAATTACAGGCCTCCGGTTGGCCAGAAACATCTTCTGGAGTCAATTGGAGTGTCTAAGTACCCAATTTAGAAAACGCAACAGCGTGTTTCAGCACAACAGTCGTCATCATCATCATCATCATCATCATCATCATCATCATCATCATCATCATCATCCTGTGATTTTTTTCATAATCATCATTTGCTTTTTTTAAAATTGCTTTTATTTTGTCCTCCTCTGTCTTTATATTCTCGGTAGGTAGTCTTTTATGTAAGGCCGCGTCAGAGACAGTTCAGAAAGGACACGCCGCACTGAGAGTCAGTTAGCGGTATTTGTGTCTCGTGGGTTTCACCGCTGCCTCGCCCCTTTATGAGACTAACGGCATGTCCTGTGTCTATTAATTTCAATGGGAGAAGTGAACGTGAACACAGATTATGACACATTATTAAAATGGACAAATCAGGAGAAAATTAACTTTGCTCGAGACCTTTTTCTGTCTCAGTAACACACTCTCGTGACAACTAACGTTCGTGAACACCCTACTTAACGAATTTTTCGTGATGCTAAATTTGTTCGTTAGCTGTGTAAATATCTAATGTTAGCACAAGAAAATATAAAGACATTATGCAAATATAACCCATGGGGGGAGAAGCGAATACGCCATGATCACGCCCATTTAGGAGACAGGAAGTTACAAACCATTAGCGGAGCTTCTAATACGTCATCTTCGTTATAGTTATATTTGTATTATTTACTTTTATAAAGTAAAAGTTTATCCTTTAAAATGTCCCCGATGACACTTAAAGGAATATTTCAACCACACAATGAGCATTTGTATATCAATTACTCACCGCACATTACTTTGAATTCTTGGAGAAAACTTTGTTTTCCTTGCACGCCTCCATGGTGAACGAAGAATCCGAAAACTGAGTAAACAATTCTTGATGAATTGAAGTAAATGGAGACCGAGTTTAACAACAGCAAAATTATATCAAAACATCTGTTTACAAACTGTCACACAACTCCTGCAGTATAATCCAAGTCTCATTTATCCAGTCGTATGCTCACTATTTCCCAAACACATGCATTTTCACTAAAACCATACTTTAAAACACTGGCAAGCGTGCAAGCGTGAGACGATAGTCACGGAAGTAGGGAAGTACTGAGTTTACGACTGTATGAAGGAGACTTGGATTATAATGCATTCGTTTTGTGAGTCTGTAAACTCACCTGGCCTACATTTACTTCAATTCATCAAGGATTCTCCGTTCACCGTAGAGGTATGCAAGAAAAACAGTTTTCTCCAAGAATTTAAGGTAACACGGGATGAGTAATTGATATACAAATGGTCATTTTAAGGGTGAGGTATTCCTTTAAGTTGGGCCTTAAATGCACCACAGACCAGCAGTTATATTGATGTCGACCATAGATGCTGTGCACAACAACTATTTCTTTATTACAAATGATACTAACAATATTAGTATGTTAGGTAATTCCTGGTGTGAAATCCTCCTTTGGCTTGGTCCTATCTAGAAAGGTCAGAGGTCAAAACCAACAACAGAACAGCAGACGATAAGCTAGCAGACATTCAGCTCTGGGTTGGCTGTTTGCATGGTCTCCTTGCATGAAGGCACTATTTGTTTCGTGCACGTAATACCAAGTTTCTATGACATGGAAAGTTAAATTGAAAGAAACCAAATTGTGATTTAATTAGTGTTCTCTTTAACTGTCTGCAACCTTTTCCTATTTTCCTCTCCATCTAAGGGCTGAGTGGCAGTTTGTGTGTGCATGCTGTCGAACTTTAATTCATGGGGGGATGTTTGAGTGCGTGTGTGCAGAACAAAGCCAGAATGAGAGCAGCAGACAATGAGAGACGAGCGAGGAGGGAAAGATAAATGGCAGAATGTGCAGAGGGAAAAGAGAGAAATGAGAGTGAGAGACAGCGAGAGTAAGTCAACAATCAACACCAACGTAAATCACATCCTCTTCTTCTTCCTCTCCTGTTTTTCCTCTGCTCTGCTCTTTGTCTCCACAAACATTTGTTGCCAGGGGGCTGACATCCAGGAGAGGCGCAGGTCACGTCCCACACCATGTTTGTCCTGACATTTCACAAGATATAGATCATGTTGTAAAACATGAGCTTTGTAATAGATCACCTTAAACAGTCATGTGGTATTTGTCCTGCAGAAGACTTGTTACTTTCACTGAGACTGTCTGGATGTGATAAATATTCAGCCTGGTCTCATTCAATGTTTGTAGCTATACCTACCAAAAGTAATGCACTGTAATTCGTGGAATGAGAGGGTCAAAAACACACCAGACTTTCGCCCAGGAGACCGGTGTTCATGTCCCGTGTGAAACCACAAGTCAACGTTGATTTATTTGTCATGTAACTTACCTACTTCGGGAGTTATTTTAAGCCAAAATACCATCTTTTGCTGAACCCCAACGTAGTTTTGTTGCCTAAACCTAACCAAGTCAAACTTTTCCTAAACACTGCACTTATGTTCTAGACCGTTACAAGTTTGTCACGTTACAATCGTTTGTCACGTGTATTTTATTGATGTTTGTCACGCGTTTTCCATAGTTGTGTTACGTTGTTTTTGTACATATTTTAGTATTTTTCCTGAGGAACAATAACAACTTCCGCAATCAATCACGCCAAATCACATCTCAGACAAACACAGGACTTTTAATCAGGAGACCGGTGTTCGAGACCGGTGTTTTGTTTCATAAGTTATGTTAGTGACGTGTTTTTTGGTGATGCTTGTGACATGTTTTCCGTACTTATGTTACGTTGTTTCCGTACATATTTTACTTAGCTTCCGTACTTATTTTAAGCCCAACCATGACGTTTTCCCTTACCCTAACTAAGTGGTTTTCTTGCCTAAACCTAACTGCGGACGTTTGTGTGGCGTACAAATGACACGTGAAAAGAGGTTTACAAATGCATACTCATGACACGCAGAATGTCCCTGTAATGTTGTGCGCCTTCCCGTGAGACCGAGTTGTTCGTAAGATATACTAACCGTATGAGAATATGTTGAAATATTACATACTTTCTTTCTCTTCAGTCTTTTAAAAACAACAAGAGAATGGTGACATCTCTCAGAGCTCCTATCTTTTTTTAGCACTCCTTCCACAATCCAGATACAGTCCTCTCAGTTGCCTCCTCTGGGATTTTTGGGATAGTTGGAGTTCCTTCCAGGCCATTGTCTGTCTGTCCAGTTCAAGATGTTTACGCTCTGTGTCCAACGGCAGCGCTGCCCTGTCTGTGATCCTTATGAGTGCTTTTCTTGTTCATAATCTCCTCCTGTTTCCCTGTTATGTGTTACAGATTATAAGTGAGGGTAAAAAACGTGCACATGTGTCAGATATCAAAATATTGCCACCGTTTTTTGGCTAATGAGCTCCTGACTGTAAACAGTGTGTCTCTCACTGCTAAGTACCATTCAGAGACCATTAGTGACTAATATAAACACAGTGAGGGGGTTTCTGAATTCACAAATTGGAGTGTTTTCATATTTTACAAGAGTGGCTTGTAGATAGAAAATACCACTTAGCTCTTCTAATGTATCCTCAGTCTAAAATACAGATATAAAACAATTGACTTTGAATGTGAAAACAGAGGAAAATAGCCATGCTTTTTCTTTGTGAACATGGTCATTCTTCTGTTTGTTTAGATTATATATATGACCATTAGCAGCCTTAGCCTCGAGCTGTACTGCAAATCACACTTTGTGTTTGAAGTGCTGAGATAACAGCAGTAACAAATGCTCAAAACGTATCTCTGGATGTCTATAAAGAGGGACTAAATGCTTCACTTTGAGGTTTAAAATACTTAATGGGCAATAAAACCAACGTCTCTCCCCCCTCTGATAATCCGTCTTTCTCTCTAAAGTGTTTCCTCCTCTTTGTACTACTTCAGATTACTTCAGCTACGCACACACACACACACACACACACACACACGCGCTCTATAGGCGCATTATACACACACGTACAGAGCCTCTATTAATCACCAGTCTAAATCTGGGGGTAGATGTAGTAATAATAGCAGTTTCAGCTTCTTGGCGGCGCTCCGCTGGTAAATAGACCATTCTACCTTACCGGAAAAGCCAGTGAGATGAAAGACTCCTCGAGGAGCCACGTTAATGAAATCTGCTGAGTGAAAACTGAACTGGGAGGAAGGGCCCTATACCTGGAAACACACACACACACACACACACACACACACACACACACACACACACACACACACACACACACACACACACACACACACACACAAGCGGAAGCAAGAGGCTCGTAGGTAAGGAGGCATGCAGATAGACACAGAACATACACACATTGAAATATAGATTCTGCATGACGTGCATGTACACACACACATACACACACCTGACTGCAGTGCTGAGGGAGTTGCCTCCTGTCGTCAATGGGTCAGTGAACAGCAGCCATGCAAAGACGAGTACAAGCTTCCTGTTCATTCTGCTCTCTCTCTCTCTCTCTGTGTGTGTGTGTGGCACTTCTAAGTTAGTTAGCTAGTACAGGCACTCATTACAGCTTTAAATACATCCCATAATTAGTCTACAGCCTAATTAGCCTAATCACAACTCTGGCAATCTCTGCTGTGGAAACAGTTGCCATGACAATCGGTACAGTAGCTGTTTTTTTTTTGCTGTTTACTTGAGGAAACTGAAGAGAAAGATGGTTTTTCAGCCTTTTTTTGTGATTCATGTTCACATCAACCTTAAACGGGACATATCATGCTCATTATCAGGTTTGCACGGGCTTCCACTAGAACATGTTTACATGCTTTAATGTTCAAAACGCATTATTTTTCTCATGCTGTCTGTCTGAATATACCTATATTCTAATCTAGACAGCCCACAGAAAACTGACTGGGTTGTCTTATTCCACAGTTTGTGTGTTGGTAGACACTCAAGATACCCAAATGTATGAGCATTAGCACTGAAAAAGTGAGTTTTTCATGATATGTCCCCTTTAAGGTTGCAGAAACATGTTTACAAGCATAAGAGCTTATTTAAAAGTGGAGAAAACTTTGCTTTTGTCTTTTGTCTAAACACCTGTTTTGTGTTTCAACTGCAGTTTTAGTTGTGTATTATTAAAGAATCCGATTCCACCACTAATTGTAGAGTAAATGTAAGAGCACCCATCCAATCATTCCCCCCTGTTTCCCGTACTAAAACTATATTTACTTTAAATACTTTCCCTAAACAGGTACACTGATATTTGAGTTTGGAGTTCTGTTTTTATGTCTGCACGCAGCTGTGGACAGCCGCGGCCGGAGGCAGGATGTTTTCAGGTTGTCCGTCCGTTTGAACCATTCTTGTGAACGCCATATCTCATAAATAAACTGCAACTTGACCGGTATACAACCGCGGTAATTCTAGTTTTCAGCTGCATCTCTTTTAAAGGGTTAGGTCGACCATAAGTGGGTCAGTGCAGGTGTTCCTCTGTTTCCTCTCAGTTTAAAGTTCCCTCCAGACTTTTGGTATTTTCCAGCGCTGGAGTTTGACCTTTTCTCCAAGTAGTCTTGGACTCTATGTCCTAGTAGGTTTCTGTGTGAGATGACTCTGTCAGGATGAATGCGTTCTTAGTTCACTGAGGGAAAGGTCACAACAATGACCTTCTTCCTGATTCACACACTTTCCAGTGTCCTTCTTTGTGAGATAACTTAACAGAAACTTTCTGCGTCGCATAGAGATGCCTTCGGTGTTGTTGAAAATTGGTCATGCTCTGTGGGGTTAAATGTCAAGAGCAGGCAGCACTGCAGACGCCAGCAAGGTAACATACGACTCCCATGATGCCTTGCTTTCAGTGCTGACCCAAAAAGCCATTAAGACGTGTGTGTGTACGTGATGGGTCAAGGCTGCGGCAAGTTGTTGCTGTTCCAGCATTTTGTCTAAGTGCTCTTCCAGACCCATCAGGTTGTTTACCTTTAACATGCATGTGCACATACGTGTGCACCTGAGTCCCTAATAGACTTAACCGCGCTGTCAGCTCTGTGCGTCCAGGCGGGGGTCGTTGCATACTTTCTGATCCCTGAAACAAGCGTTCTGCTGTCCTCTCTTACATTCAGACCTTTTCCCCCTCTTTTCCATCCTTCATTCTCTTCCTTCACTCGTGTCCTTCCTCATATTCCTTCATATAGCGCTGCAGAAGTTGGTTTCTTTTTGCCTCCTTACAAATTATCCATGATGTGATATTTGACTGCAATCTGTTGGAAGAAACAAACCACATAATGTTATTAGAAAGTGATCTCTGGGAAGTGTAGTTCACAAACAGCAACAAACTGATAACACGTGGAAGTGTCTGACAGGACAAAGCAAATATTTTATAGTTTTCAAATCTGCTAGTCTCTCTCCATCCTCTACCCTTCTGTCCTTTCTCTCCTCTCATCCACTCTTCACAGGCAGCCAGAAACTCATTTCTCCTGACATTTGTTTTCAATCTAAAGCGTCATCCCTACTTTTTCCACTCTGCAGACTTGCAATAATAGAATTAACCTATGTCCCGGAGTAAACCACAAGAGAATATCCCTCCGTCTGCTTTCTGTCCTCCTCTCTCTGTCCCTCTCTCTGTCTACCTGTCTGTCTCTCACTCTCTATCAGTCGAGATGATTTGCCACAAAGTTATTAATGCAACAGAAAAAGGCCAAAATGCAGGTTAGTTATATGTTTCTATCAGGTTTAATGAATCAGACTTTGTGTCAACTATAAGTCACGGTGAGGAAATTTTCCCACCAGTAAATAAACTTGTAACAACAACGGTGTTACCGATTACACTGGACATTTTACAAGAAAAGATGATGCTCAATATATGTAGAGCGCTGACTTTAATCTTTAACGTCGGATGATTGTGTGTCTGGCTTCTTTGGTTGAGCTTTCACTGTGAGGCTGCAGGTTTCCACCTGGCACCACTGCGTTGCGCACACCGGCTGTGACCGCTCCGTCCTCCACGCGGCGATTGTCTCATTAACCTTATGGTTCCCTTATAGCATTGGGTGTAAATCCGAAATATTGCCAAATAGGCGCTTTTGCTTTTTCGCTTTGACACCAAATCCTCCGCCATCGTCTTGTCTGCCAACTCTCTCTCGTCCTGTGTGTGAAATCTGACTCCTGCTACTCTGAGCTGAGACTCGGAGCGGACACTTTCTCTTTCAGTTTGTAAGTCCGACCATGTATTGATAACACGGCACTGATACGGGAAAATTAACTAAATAGGTTTTATTTCTATAAAAAAGCAAAACAACGGTTGGGGCGGTGGGCAAGTAATGTAATGGGTGTATGCCTGACCACCGTGTAACACCGTTAACACCAACTATCGCGGCAAGCCTAGTGTCAACTTAAAGATAACTTCTGGATTTTCATGTTCAAAACCAGTTTTAATTGTTCTTCAGTGAACATAGAAGAAACAATCATTTAGAATAATCAAAAAAGTTAAGTTATGTTAGACCTGTTTGTTGATACTGAAGGGTTGTATTGATGCATGCAGCTTGTCAAATTGGCAGAAATACTTCTATTTGATAGAAGGTGAACTCCCATCCTAGAAGAATGTCTCTTGCTCTCTGTTTTTCTCCTGACTTTCTCCCGGTCCCTCTCTCTGAGCCCTCAGTATTAACTGTAAAGGGCGAGGCTTTGGTGTCTTCCTTTACTTTTATCTCTTTATTTCCCCCTTTTCTTTATGTCTGCCTCCTTTTCCTCTTTGTCCTTTCTTTGGAAGTAGATCAGTGGAGATGTGCAGAAGTTGCAGCACTGCAGCCAAGCAGGTATTATATATAGAAAATAAGGATATTATATCACTTTACAACAAGATACTTAAGCAGTTAACAGTGCAATTTTTTGAAGAAAAGAAGCACTACTATACCTTATTATGCTTTTATGGACTCTTTTTTTATCCTAATTTCACATAACCGCTAACAGTGACACAGAAGAAAATGGGACTTTATAATCCTGTTTTATTTTATACTATCCAAAACCCATCGGTTGCTGGTGAAGCAGCTCCAGCTCGCATCGTGGTAACGTTATCAAGTGAGTTGTGGCTTCTCTTGCCACCACCTCTCGGAGAGACCAGCTCCTAGTCCCAAGTCTCAAGTCAACTGTCCATCGACATAACAGATGTGAAATGTGCTTTATGGTAGAAGAGGCTCCAGCACAGAAATATCATCAATTATCCTCCAGTCTTTCATCACATGACCTCTCTCATTTCAGAGAGCAGTATTTGTGGTCGCCGTGCGCCTGCGTACGTGTCCGTCTGTGTATGCGTTCAAGCTTGTACCCGACTCTGTTTGTGTGTGTCTGAGTGTTTGAGAGCATCCTGTTCATGTGCTGTCTGCACACATTTAATGCAACACAACCCTCTTCTATTAGCTTTCTCTCTGGTTTGATCCTGTCATCAGAGATTAATTTGTCATTTCTTCAAGTCATTTAAAACCGTTAGAGAGAAATAAGCACTTTTCCCTGTGGCTGACCAGTACATTAACAGCACAGCAGGAGACTCTTATCCCCCTCTAACAGAACACGTCTGCTAAGCTCATTTACAGGGACCAGTATTAGCATAAGCATGCAGTTGATTGAGTAATAAACCAGACGTGGGGACTGATGTCCAAAACCTTGGTCTAGGTAGGGTTTTATTTTAAAACGTTTTGAAAGTTAATTGAAATATTTCCTTTTTTTCTTGGGGAGCTTGAAGTTCACTCATGTTTAGTGTTTTTTAAAAAGGCAGGGAAGTCAAGATCATGGAGCAGAAAAGACACCGAGGAGTAAGTTTTGCCAGCCATCGATCTCCAACCAGCAGTAGAGTAGAGTATGTGTGGTTTCAGCTGCAGGGGGGCCTTAACTTTGCACAACTATCAGAGAACAGTCTTATTTGTAAGAGAAACATGTCCTCAATCTATCTAACAAGGCTTCGACCAGCCGCAGACCTCCTCTGGGCCGAGTGCTATCACAAGTCTTTTTGTTTTCGACTGTAACTCTGCCGCCTCTCTGGGGTAATCACCGCACGCTGGAAAACAATGGTTTAATCATTTTGATCCATATTTTCCAACGCTTCATTAAAATCCTGTCAGCAGCGTTTCAGATATCACATGGGACATATGGAAATATAAACAACTGCTCAGGCCAGTCATTGTGAGCGGAAATTTGACTTTGCTGAAATGTAGTGGTGAGATGTGTTTTACCCAACATAGACATATACTGTATATGCAATAGTAATAGGTATCCTCTCTCAAGCAAAGTGGAATCATGGTCATCATTTTGCAATAATACATTCTTCATACATTCTTTTTTAATATCTTCGAGGTAAAGTGGCGTCATAAAATAAGAAAAAAGATAAAAAGAAGATAAAACATTACAGTAATGGATGAAAAGCTGTAACCTTATATATTCAAAACGTTAACATTTCGCATAAAACATTTCTTAAATATGCATATCCCATGTTCCCATACAACTAAACTGCATAACTAAAATACATTTTGAGGGAAACGTATTTACTCTCGAATCACAGTCACAGTTTTAAACAGTTTTAAACAGTTTTAAACAGTTTTAAACAGTTTTAAACAGTTTTAAACATGTGGTAACGTTGTAAATAGAAACAAAACAAAACAAAAATGCAAAAAAACTACCGGGTTAAGTTTTTGAAAAAAAACAACTCCATCATAGTTTGTATTGAAATTACTTAAAAACAAAACTAAAATGCAACAACGGACTATGTTTCACACGGTATACGAACAGCGGTCTCCTGTGTTTGTTGGACCCATCCACCACACCTCCCGCCCACCATTAGTGGACTTTCTCGCTTTTTATACCCTGTTTTTAAATAACGTTTTTATTTAAAGTATTTTCATTCACAATCGCTCGATATATTATGTCACCCGCTGTTGCACTACATCACTCGCTGAGGCCGTCCGCAGACTTACAAAGGTATTTGTAAATGACAAACGTAATCCGCAACAAAATGCGTTTTCTTCCAAACATAATTGAGAATGCAGTTTAGTTGCATGGGAGCATGCTTTTTAAGAGACAGGGTTGAAATATGATACCTTTAGGTTATTCCAGTTCCAAGGTACCTTATGAAAAAAAGGCAGTTTTTCCAAGTTCATTAAAGAGTTTCCACCTTAACGTACAGTTTCCATCTAGTGGCATAATGTCCCCCTCAGTCAGGTAGATGTTGTGTTTAATTCAATAAAGGATGCAGACTGATGAATTGACCCTTTGCAGCACCGGTATCTGTCTGTCTGGAGCAGAAGAGAGGTCGTCTTTATTATAGGAAAGGAAAAGACTCTTTGTGGCCAGGAAAAGAGGTTTAGAAACCTCTGCAGTGATTAAGGCGGTATTAAGATTGTAATAGGACCATGAAAGTGCGTGTGTGTGTGTGTTTGTGTTTATGTGTGTGTTACCCAATCCTTAACCCACCGACATTGTGGTTTTTTGGGGGGAGGAGGGATTTCTTAGTTGGAGGACTTAAATTCAAAAGCCACTGTGGTTGTTTCGGGGGGAGACACTGTCTGTCTGTCTGTCTGTCTGTCTGTCTGTCTGTCTGCTTGTTGGTCTATTTGTCTGTCAGTATCTGTCTCACACTTTCACACGTGTGTGTGGGAGTGTTCCTACAGGCACATCCGTGTGTTTGTTGTCAGGATGTTGTTTCGTGAGGTATTGTTTATGGCCGTGGAATGAGAAAAGAACAAAACAAGAAAATAACACAGTTTGCATCAGTGTGTTTGTGCCTCTGGATGTGTGTGTGTGTGTGTGTGTGTGTGTGTGTGTGTGTGTGTGTGTTCTGGCAGGCTCACCGCTGGCCCAGATGGAGAGAGTTTTCTGTCTGCCCCCTCTCTCCCTCTGTCTCTTTCTCTCTCTCCTTCTCTCTCTCTCCTTTCTCTCTAATCACAGTTTTCCTTTAGCTGTAAATAGGCGGGTTGGGAAATCTATATGCACACACACACGCACATATTTTGGCCCGCGCTGCTGGCTTGATGTCGCATTTTTAAACCTCCCACGCTCATATGATCTGAAGGCAAAGGAAATGTGCATGAACACACTCAATACACACACACACACACACACACACACACACAGAGAGAGCGGGCTCATCATACAGCTTGCCCTTCTACTCACCCATGATCAGAGCAAGACACACACTCACACAGACCCAAACCACATAGAGAGTACAGAGAGGAGCCGGTCGCCCACAGCTTCCTCTTTTTACTGTCCGCTGAACTGAAATTACACACACACACACACACACACACCACGAGCAACCGGGACTTTGTTTGCGACAAAAATAATAATTATGCATCTGAGTTTTCATCGTCTGTACAGTAGATGCTACACTCCCATGCACCACATGTAATTCTTTATACATTTTGAGGCATATCCGGAAGCGGCGCTTTCCTTTTGGGAATGCATTAATGATGCAAAAATATTCCCACCATGCTGCACCAAAGCCTCAGAAATTGAAAGATACTGCTGAAACAAATTCAGTGGAAGGAGGTGAACACAGTGAGAGATGGATGCAACCGGCAGCAGCAAGCAGTGATTTGTTGGTTTGAAGTTAAAAGACGCGGAGATGAGATGAAAACTAAATCGAAAAGTGAGTTTTTTTTAGATGTCTATCTTCTAAATAACTTATTTCAGTAGCATTACTATATTTTAGGGCTGACAATTGATTAAAATATTGAAGCGCAAATTATTCACACGGGATTTAACTGTTCAAAATGTACCTTAAAGGGAGATTTTTCAAGTATTTAATACTCTTATCAACATGGGAGTGGGCAAATATGCTGCTTTATGCAAATGTATGTATATATTTATTATTGTAAATCAATTAACAACACAAAACAATGACAAATATTGTCCAGAAACCCTCACAGGTACTGCATTTAGCATAAAAACATATACTCAGCTTGAAAAGTCAGAATAAAATGAACTTTGTTTTTCATTTCCATCTAAGTGGCGTAACAAACAAAGTGTTCCCTCTTCAGATCGACCATTAAACCTGCCTGTTTTTCAGGCTAATGTTAATGTACCTGAACGTAATTGCGCACATAGAGATGTGTTGACTCCACTAATGATAATGGCCGGGCCTGTTTGCCTGGCTGTGCTCTGTAAGGTCAATCTCTGACATTAAACTTAATTGCATGCCATCATGCTCATTTCGCTGCTATTTTTCAAGTTAAATGATCAAACCGATGCAAGTTAACTTTGAAATTTGTTCAGTTGTTTGAATGGTCATTTTGTCCTCTCCACTCCTGGGAAAAGAAAGCGTCTGACGGCTCCTGTTCTTTTCCTCTTTCTCTGTATTTGGACGTATCCGTCTGTCTCTCTAGATATTGAGTCCAGCGCTCCTTAGAAATGTCTCCTTCAGTTTGTTTAAAAGCTTTCAGCCCCTCACACAGAGAGTCCATTTCATTTAGCCTGGAGGGCCTCTGGGTGTCTGTGTACACACACTCGTTTTCATTTGACTCTTCCTTTTTCTTTTTCTGTCTTTCACACCCTCCAAACCCACATCCCTCCGTCCATAGATGACTCTTTGTCACCAGGCGATTCCTCCTCGCTCCTTCGGTCCCACACTCACAACTGGGTGATTCAAACAATGTCTGACTGTATGTGTGTCGATGTGTTCGTGAAATACAGTAAGAAACAGTGAACAAGTCGGAGTTGGTGGTGTGTATAAGAGTGTGTTTACAGTCAACCCGTCTCACAGGAAGCCGTATATATAGCACAACATTACACAGACGTTCTGCGTGTCATGAGGACCCATTTTAGGCTTTTCTTGCGTCACTTGTACGCCAGGCAACAAAACTATAGGGTAACGTCTTAGGCAACAAAACCACTTAGTGAGGATGAGGAAAAACATCCTGGTTGGGCTTAAAATAAGTACGTAAACTAAGTAAAATAAGTATGGAAAACATGTCACAAGCGTCCCTAAAAAACACGTCGCTAACATCAAAACACCGGTCTCCTGGTTAAACGTCCTGTGTTTGTTTGAGATGAGAGTCGGTGTGATTGATTGTGCAAGTTGTTATTGTTTCCTAGAACTTATGTTGGTCATGTGATGCTGCTTTTTACATGAAAACAAATTATGTTTTATGGCCGTACAGCCACAATAGATTGTCTTGTTGTTTGTAGTGACAGCAGGATGCTTCTGTGAGATTTGGTGGACTTTTGTTTTAATTTTTTAACATTATTGAGCCTCCATGTGCACTTTTGAGCTATTGTGCAATGGATTTATACTTCTGTCAAGTTTTTATTATATTTTTATGTTTATTGAATATTTTATTTATTGACAAAATATTGTATTGAGCTTGTGTAAAAAGGGAAAGTTTATTTTCTGTTTTCATTTAGTTTGAGCTGTTTCTGATTTAATATGCATTTAAAAATGCACACGATGTGGGTGTTTGTGTCTTTTAACTGGCTGGCCTCCCTGTGTGCATGTGTGGAGGTGTGTGTGTGTGTGTGTGTGTGTGTGTGTGTGTGTGTGTGTGTGTGGGTAGCAGCTGTGTCCGCCCGCTCCACAGTGAATGGCTGTCCTCTCTAAGCTTCTCTAAAGACTGACAACAACACGACTGCTAAACGACTGGGAAAACTGAGTACCTCCATTCTCTGTCATTCTTCTTTTCTCCTCGCCTCCCATTCGCCCCGTCGCTCTGTTTGGTTTCCAGCAGAAGGACTGCAAGCTGCCACCAGCTCTGTTTGAGTTCCCTCAACTTTTAATGAGCAGCGAAGGGAAGCTGCTTTCTTTTTTACTGACTGCCTCCTAATCGCGTCTTACTCGGTCTGTCCGTCTACCTCGCTTTCACCTACTTTCCTCACCCCTCCTCCCTGTCGGTCTTCCCTTCCCTTACCTCCCTCCATCTCTCCTTCCCTCCCTCTCTATCTACCAACTTCATTGTCTCTTCTTCTCCCTTCCGTTTTCTGGCTGCCAGCTGAAAGCCTCGCTGTATTTACCAGCTTAGTTTCCTAATCCCAGTACAAACTACTATCTCTAATGACTTTCTCACTGGCTGCGCTCTGGGTGGCTTCAAAGAAAGAAAGAAAGGAGGAAAGAAAGCAGAGCATATAACAGTGCTTGAAGATGGTTTTACGTTCAGTTTGTTCACTTTTTACTCCTTTTTCTGCTACAGTTGAAAAGGAGGTGGAAGAGGAGATGACTGGTGGAATAGTGTGTATTACTCTCAGCTATGCATCGTGCAGGTAGTGAGAGAGCAACAGGTAGTTGGTGCCCAGTCATGCATGTCCCACAGTGTGTCTGCCTGTCTGTGTGTGTGTGTGTGTGTGTGACCCCGTGACCTCAGGTGCCCTGCAGGTGTGCGCCTCTGCACAACGGGGGGGCAGGAATGTTTTATCCACGTGCACACACTCGCATGCGCACTCACACACAGACAGACTGGGAAATCCTCATCAACTACATTCCTTACTGGTTTAGCTGGGGGAGGGAGAATAGTGGACAAAGAGCTGGTCTGTAAACGACAGAGAGGACGTTTAAGAGAAAGAAGGATGTATTAAAAAGATTTCCTCAATGTTAGAGTTTGCTTCGTTACAAGGGATTATGAAATAAATAGTGAGTATTTGTGTTGGTTTATGACAGGGACTTATAATATAAGATAAGATAAGATAAGATATACTTTATTGTCCCACTGCATCACACAACATACCAAAGTCACAATGTACATACACGTATAGAACATAGATCAAACATACCCTCATGCATGAACGTGCTTAAATTCACATGTTGAGTGTGATAGGTGATAAAATAAAGTAGTTTTAAATTCCTATTTTTGCATTAATTAAGAAGTTGATGGAAAAGGTATAAAATAAGAAGTGAGGAACACAAGCAGGAACAAACAGCAAATCAGACAGGAATCAACAGGAGGTGGAAAGGAGGGAAACTGAATGAATCAAATGCCTCTTTCATGATTCCCCGGTCTGTCTGTCAGTCTGTTCATTGAGAGGTAACAGGTGTCGACTGTCAATAACTGCACTGTCTGTCGGAGGAAGTCTCACTGTGTGAATGTATATGCGTGTGTGTGGGTGTGTATACTGACTGCTTTTTGAGGAATTGGTGAAAACGAAAGATGGGGAAGCAACAGATGAGTATCTAAAATGTACTTAGAGACAACTTTAATAAAGATAAAATGAACAAAGCTGATTAATTGGCCGATGTCTTCTTTACTTCTGCAGCAGCCTAGTCGGCTGCTTTTGCATGCGCCATTTTTAATAAATCATTTTTTTGTCCCACAGAATTTAATAATTCTTAAATCCTGAAGTGTGATTTGATGGATTACATAATCAGAACACTTTATATATATTTGCAATGGGCGATGCGCTGTTCTGTTCTCTTGGATTACATCTGTTGCACGTCCCGTGACATTGTTAAATGCCACTCTTATAAACCAGTAATGTTGGTGCCTATCCCTGGAGTCAGGAGGATCCTTAAGTGTGCGATTTGATTTCACGAACGGATAGTTACATGACTGGATTATTTGGAAGAGAAAACGCCAAATTGGGAAGCAAGTTACAGTGAATGATTTATTTTCCTCCATGTCTGCCTGTCTGTCTGACACAGAGCTGGTAGAGCTGTGTTTTATATTCAAGAGGTAACGTTTTGTCTCCCTCTCTACTTTGACTTTGTGTCTGGAGTCTTCATGCAAAGCGATGATTTACAGTACGTTCCCGCGTGACTGGTGTCGGCTGCACAGCCATTGGCCGCTATCAGAGCCCAGTTCTGCTGATAGTGATAGTTTGTAAAACTTCCTATTGGCGCTTATTAATCGGTATACCTCTACTTTAAAGTTATAATCATCCCATATTGATGCAGCACCATATATGCAAATCAATATGAGCTGACATGAGTTAAAAGCTTAGATAAAGACTTAGTGTTATTTATAGGATTAGGATAGGATTAATATCCCTTTTATCTCTTTGTCCGTCTCCCCTCTCTGTGTGTCTGTCTCTCTCTGGGATCTTAAAGTCGTTATAGTGAAGTGAAGTCAGTCTGGTTAAATTTGCCCCGGAGTGAGAGACTTCCCACTGTGACCTCCTCTGTCTGTCTCTCTCACACACGTGCATACCCACAACCAACAAAAGACTTGAAAGGAATCCCAGCAATGCCAGTCATGTCACCCTAGACAACCTTGTCCACTGTCTCTCTCTCTGTCTCTCTTTTTGTCTCTGCAGCTACGTTTCCATCTAGCTGTCAAGTGAATTTCATGCAAAAGATTGAAGCGTTCCGCAGAATAGATTTGAATCAGATTGCTTTTCATGTACGTGGTACATGCAAATACTGCGTATTATATCTAAATGGAATATGATAATCGTATTACTGCTTTCCTCTGTCTTGTAGTGTCCCTTTTTCCAATTTCCCAGTTTGTCCGTCTGTTTTTTCTTTACTGTAGTTCTCATTCGTCCCTTGTCACCAACTCTTGTCAGTCTTGTTTTTATCTTGTTGTTATAGAAATCAACCCGATCACTCTGGAGGTGTTAAGTTGATGAATAATCCATGGTGTGTTTATACGAGTGCGGTGGACGATCTGTCAGAGAGCTGTTAATAATATATAGAATCTGCTTTCTCTCTGCAATTCAGATAATACATCAGAGGTGGGAGAGAGATGGAGGCAGAAAGAGAGAGTTAGACTAAAGGAAGAAAGGAAAACAAGCTGGAGAAGTGACAGGGAGAGCAGATGAGAAAACATATCCTCTGAGAAAAATAACAAAAACAAGTACGTCGTAGTAAACAAGCTTTGCGAGGCCGTGAGCGATGATCATGATCCTTCAACGAGCACCGAGTTTGTCATTATGAAGCATCCGTCTGTCCAACTGAAGTCGTGTGTTTTCTTGAGCCTGTTAGAATTCAGATTATTTCAAGCAGCCTTTCAGCGACACACTGAAGCCCTGAACTGCTCAGGTGTGACAGCAGCTCAAAGGTGTGAGACGATGTACACATTTAAACCTCCTGCTGCTCCATACAAAGCAGGGCTTATTTGATTTGAGCTATACAGGATTAGTGTTTAAAAAATGGTAAGATATTGTTTGTTTGGTGACTGTTGTTTATTTGACAGCCTGTGCTGCAGACTGAATCCAATTCACACATTTTTGATTGAATGTGATACTGCAGATATCCAATATACTATAGATACTCCATGAAGGGCCAGCAAAGGTTGTTTATGTAAGCATTTTTTTTACATTTAAATTAGATTTTAAAGTTAGACTGGGGGACAAAACAGAGTCATGTCTTTAAGTTACTACAATAAAGGAAGTTAAGATAGTATAATGTGAGAAATGAGAAAAACAAAGGAGATAATAGACACACTAATGTTTCCTGTTACTCGAACAAGACACTAATGCCCTACCTGCTTATTTACTAGAGGTCGACCAATAGTTTGGAGCACGAAAAAGCCAATAGCTTTTTAGCTAGATAGTATGAAGCCTCCATGTAAAACGGTGATGTACATCCCAGCGTGACTGGTGGCAGCTGTGCAGCCATCGACCACCATCAGAGCTCCAGTTCCGCCAAAATCAATAGTTTGTAAACGTCCTATCGACGTCTTTTAGTCGGTTACTTACATTGTTACATTACATATTGCACCAGTATTTAAGGAGTAATTTACATAATAAGCAGCCCATCTGCAGTAAATAGTGCACGTAACCTGCAGGATCAGAATTAAAGTAGAGCCTGAGGCAAAAAGGAGTACACTGTTTTTGTATTTTACCTCATTCAGATGAAGTCTGTTGACAATACACATCTGTAAATGTGGCCATTGTTCCTTGCGGGCTACCTCAGTCAGTTAGATTGTTTGCGGCTGCTTTGGCACGGCACCAAAAGATTTGTTCCAAAAACAGCCTGGCTGGTGACCCAGAGACACAGTTTCTACAACGCAATAGTGAAGAAATGTAAACAGCTCGTCACGGTGTTCTTTCTTTACCACACAGAACTGTATTTTAACATCAACTTTATTTTACTCTCCTGGGACTGACACCATATCGGATTTGAGTTAATGCTTCAAAGCCTACCCGTGTAATTCCCCTAGCAACATAAATGTGCCGAATCATTTCCAACAAGTGCTTGATCCCGGTCTGGTTTTGGGGGGGAATGAAATCTGAACCCTGTGAAAGTGAATTTTGACTCAGACTCATCTCTGAGCTGGTGTCTGCTCACAAAGGGAGCCCGCATGGTATTATTCACTGGTGTGTGGTGAAGAGGGAGGAGAAGGACTTCTCTGTTATTCTGCTGCTCTGCGGGCTCTTTTGTATGTGTCACGTATCCCACAATCCACCTGCATTTGTTCGTCTCTGCAGGCTGGGTGTCAGTGCATCACCGTGGCATTGCAAGCGGGAGTTTGCACGTACACACACACACATGGCCATCTATCTGTCTATAGTGTAGGTGTTAGTGCATCACCATAGCTTCACACATTCCTCCCTGTATGAGCAAGACAAGAGTTGTGTTTGCTTTCCCCCTCTATGGTTTTGTGTCAGCATGTGTGTGTGTGTGTGTGTGCGTGAATTTGAGGGTGTTGTTGTGTGCGATTGCATGCTTGTATGTTTAACTTTCCCGTACTTCGTGGCCCCAGAAGACACTTTGATATAAATCAGTCGGAGGAAAACAGGCGAGAGGATACATGAGGTTGTGGGAAGCTGTGAATTAGTTTACATACACTATGGACACAGTGTGAGTGTGTGTAATGAATACATGGGATTTCTAGAAGCCGATAGGCTCTCGTCTTATCCACAACAAGACAGAGGTGAGGAAGTGTGTTTTGAGAAAGAACTGTATGTGTGTGGTAGAGGTCAGCCAATCTCTTTGTCCCTGCGTGAGTCTGTGAGTCACTGCTGGGCTTCAGTGAGTCATGTTGGTCCGGGTTAAAGGCCCACGCTGATGGATTTAAATTCAGTCTGCACTGTTTACAGATCACCTTATGAGACTAATAAATTCACTAGAAAACATGCTTATCTTGTTTTTGACAGGAGCTGCTGCTCATGTTTCCCTGTGGAAGCAGGACATTTAAACAGAGCAGTGTGATACACGCAGAGTTTATTTCAGGTTTTGTGTCCTGTTTTTTTTTACAGAAGCAAATATCTGCCATGTTTGATTTGTAATTTTGGCAAAATGCAAGCTTTGTAAAAAGTTTGAACCTGATTTTTTAAAACCCAGTGGGTAACCCCCAGGTCTGAAAAGTGAAGCCAAAGCCGAAGTGGCTTAAACTTGCATTATTTCTAACAGCCAGCAGGGGGCGACTCCTCTGGTTGCAAAAAGAAGTCTGATTGTATAGAACTCTATGAGAAAATGAGCCTACTTCTCACTTGATTTATTACCTCAGTAAACATTGTAAACATGAGTTTATGATCTCAATCGCTAGTTTCAAGTCTTCTTCAATACAGCATGATGTTCATTTAGTAAATTATGGTCACATTTAGAGTCAAACAGACCATAAAGCAGGGGATGCTTTAGGGCGGGGCTACCCTGTGATTGACAGGTCGCTACCACGGCGTTGTCCAGTCTGGGAGTTGTACGTGTTTTTGTCTTAAAACTTTGACTTTTCACAGTGTGTTTTCAGTTCATGAAAATTAATTGTAACATTTTGGTCACCTACAAATTGTTATTCAGCGTTCGGTTGTACTTAGCTCCACCCTCTCGTCTCACTTCTGGTTCCAAAAACCAAGATGACGACGGCCAAAATGTCGAACTCGAGGCTTCACAACGGCAGTCCACAAACCAATGGGTGACATCATGGTGACTACGTCCACTTCTTATATACAGTCTATTGATAAAACCACAAATAACAGCATATGGTTTATTTAAATTCTTTATTTTGGCTTATTCCCAGTCCCAATGCATTCAAACTGCAAATATTCATCACGTCAAACAGAGGAGGCTTTTATTGGCCAGTTTTAACTGGCAGTCATGTCCTTTATTCATTTCAGTCATTACACCAGACCATATTAATGTCAGCAGCTGAATTATGTCCCCATCTCTCTGTCCTGCTCTTACCCATAATTCATTCATTAATTTCTCACACATATCACATTCCACTTCCCTCTTTCTTCCAGCCGCTCATTTCATTTCCTCAACCCCTTATCTCATTTTCTTACCATATTTGTCTTTATGTTGTAACTACGGTGCAGGCTATATAAGACAGTCTGTGCATATAGATAGCTCATTATGTGTTAACTAGCAGCCCCCACATAAAGGTGGTGATGTACAGGAATCAGATAAATGAATCACCAAATCAATAGTGCAGGGACTTCATTTTAACCTGGGTTGCCTTGCAGATTAGCATCTCGAACTTTTAGCTGGTTTTTGGATGAGTTTGGGTTTTTTATATGTCTTCCTGAGGGGCTGGTTCACAGTAGGAGAAGGGAAGGATGCTAAGCCAGTCTAGGGATCTGAACCAGTGACCTTCCAGTCATGAGCTCAGTTTTTAAACCTCCAACTGGTTTGACAGCCAGGAAATAAATATTCAGCTCACGAAGGAGCATTATGGTCTGCATTACATGGTATTATGCATTCAGAGATGAAGGTGATGGAACTGGCAGGCGGATGCTACTCTCACATCCAGAGCACTCACATGAGGTTCGCTGTCATACGTCTATTTCTCTCACCTGGTCTCTCTTTCTCGCTCCCTCCCTCCCTCTTTCTCTCTCTCTCACACATCCTCCCCTAACCACTGACAGCCCTGTTCCCGTTGGATTAGTAATGATTTGTTGCTCTCGGATCCAGGACTGTCAAGGTCTCACCATTGGACGCAGGGCGCTGTTTGACAGCCAATACGGAAACACACATTTCAGCTGAACTGTTGTGCAAATCTCCGCAGAGGGAATTAGTTGAGAGAGGATGAAAGAAAACGTGACTCAGACTGGAGCAGAGGTTACGGTGCAAAGTTGCAAAAGATCCTTAAAAAGTATTTTCTAAATCCTCTGCAAGGAAGCGAATGTTCCCAGATGAATTCTGGGTTTTAAATAACAGAGGAGAAATAGTTTGTGTTTCTGAAATATCTAGCAAAGACTCTCCTTCTAAGACCAGGCAACTCATTTTTGTCCTCTGTGGGGTACATTGACACTGAGGCCTTTATTTCAAGCAGTTTATTTGAGACCTAATGTATTGTGAAAAGCACATCCTGGGCATTCTAGTGATGTAACACACATGGGGGTATGGCCAACAGACCATGATTAGGAAACAGGAAACAGACCAAATCGTGCCTTGCAATGTACTTTTCGCTGAAAAGATTGACCCAATGTCCAGTACAAGAGACATGTTATAAGAAATAGATAACACTTTCTTACATCCCAATTACTTAAATTATGAAAAAAAAAATAATAAATCTAAATATCAAAACCATTTTCTCTCAGGAGGCTTTAATAGACAATTTACAACCTGAGTTCTGAGAGAAATTATCTTTATAGGTGAATACTGCATGAATGATAAAGACACAGCAAACATAGAGAGCAGCAAGTTAGTCAAGCAGCATTGGTGAATATGGTTTGTGAAGAAAAAAAAGTAGAAAATCCTATTAATAAAGGTGAAAAGCTGAGAAAATTCTTAATACTTTATATTGTGTCTTAATGGGATTACTGTAATCCCATCAGCGCATATTTCAGTCCATGTCATCCATTTAGTGAAGCACAAGCTCATTTGAAAAATTCAAAAGTCTGTGTTTAAGAAATCTTAGATTAGGGTTTTTATTTCTATTTTGTTGTAATCATAAGAATATACTGTAATAGTTTACATGCATTTTGTCAGTTTTAATGTGTGAATGAAAGATGTATGCTGACTAAAGTGAAAACATGTAATGTTTCCAGGAACAAATAGAGTTATACGTTCCAAATTGTACATACTCGTCACCAGATTACAGTGACCCCAGTACATACAGTGGTTTGTTACTCCGTTCACTACGTCACTACCATCTGTGTAGTGTAATGCCACTTAATAAAGAGTTCATTAGGAAAAGCAGAGAGGTCCTGAGTTCTTCCGTTATTGGAAACAGAGTCCGCTTTAGTCTACAGCACTTCCTGATTTAAGGAAAACACACACACACACACACACACACACACACACACACACACACACACACACACACACACACACACACACACACACACACACACACACACACACATACATACACACACACACACATACACACACACACGCCTTAACCTGTGGAAGGCTGCAGTTGGAGTCTGCAGGTTAGAGCTCTGTAATTAGACCAATAATAAATCAGCTTCTCAGTTAATGAGCCCGGCTGAATGTGACAGTTGACACACATGCACACACCACACAAGCACACACACACACACACACACACACACACACACACACACACACACACACACACACACACACACACACACACACACACGCACACACGCACACACACACACACACACACACACACACACACACACACACACACACACACACACACAGACACACGCACACACACTGTGCAGTTAGAGGCTGACCTTTCAACTGAGCCGATGTCGACACCAGCATAGCTCCGTGTCACTGCGATGACCCGTCGTTACCGCAGCGCCCCGGGTGATCCCACCAATCACGCCCCCGAGTGAGATTCTGTTGCCGGGCGGATGTTTGAACCCTTTAATAACAGCCTGCTGCCGCTAATCTCTGATTGGTTGATTGGGCCATTGGAGCTCCAATGGGGCTGACGCATTGGGTCAACTGAGCTATCTGTCTTCTTAAACTGCTTTTATGTCTTCCTGGGAGACACGTTCAGTCACTTCTACTGCCAGGAAGGACAGCTGAGGTCTGTTTGTTATAATTTAAGGTATTATTTTGACTTGTCCTGCTGTTCATCATCATTTCAATTCATCTACTGCTTTAGATAACTGTCTCCATAAGAGAAACTGTTGCCAGAATAGTTTTCAAATAAGCAGTTTTCGAGCTGAACAACCTTCACCATTGACATCAGCCATGCGTTTAGGTTTGGAAGTAATTTCAACATTAATTGATTTCATTTTGCACTCTCAAAACTTTTGTTTAATAGCAGATACACTGCCAGGAAGACACCTTTATCTCTGGTGTACTCCATAAATGTTCCTTTCTGATGATTCATCATGGATTTCCTGTCAGTAAAGGAGTAAAAATGGTGGAGAGGGACGTGCATTTATACCATTTTGGCTTCATGCGCCACGGAGCAACTCTCATAAGAATGAACGAGAGCTCGCCTCGAACGCTGTATCCAGTTCTCTTTATACATCCAGTCGGAACAAGATCTTAAAACTTGGAAAGTGTTGTCAACATTTACAAATTATTTCACCATTTAAATAAATATTTTGCTATCCATGATGTCTAGTGATTCTAATTTCTTTCTACACCATACAGGCATTGAATGGTGTGTTCAGGGACGCATGAAGCTGGGGCAAGCGACGACGTTTGGGGTAGCCTAGTAGTACCACCAAGAACTTTCACCCCTGGGGACGTAAAAGTGGGCATCAAGCACACAGTAGTTGTCTTTCCCATGTGAAGTATAGTCCTTAAGCAGTGTGTTGGGGCAGAAACAAAACTCTCTCGTCACGAAGCCCTGCAGAGTTTGTTTCGTTCTGCTCCCTCGATCCTCATGACAGTTTCGGAAATCTCCTGTCAGGTTTACTCCGTCTGCTGTTGTGAAAACCTGCAATTTCACTCAAACTACATCAAGATACAGGAGCGAACCGGCAATCTAACAATTGTCAAGTCACATAAAGTTGAGTCAGTTTCTTGTTTTGGCAGTCGCTCTGTTGCTGTAAGACATGAAAGGTTTATATTTTTCATTTTAACACAGTGCTCAATGGCCTGTCAGCCTCGAGAAACATGAACAGGAGAGCGTGGCAGGAAAAACAAGTGGAAGGAAGGAAAGAGCAGTGATTCAAAATGAATGATGAACAATTTCAAGCCCTTCCTTTCCCACTGTTTTGTGAGAACCGTGACTGTTGTATTCAAAGGAGCCACTTGTAACATCATTGTGTTCAACAAGTGGATTTAATACAGGTCTGAAAGACTTAACCTAGCTATGGCAGCACAAAGCCTCCTTAGATTACTGAAAGACGCACACACACAGACGAGGGATCGGCGGACAAAAGCAATTCAGATGGAGGTATTTAAAGGAAGAGGAAATGTCAGTCAACGGGAGGATCTAGGGACTCTCTCACCAAGATAAAATTCTCTCCTCTTTCTTGTCCCCCATAATCACATCTCTTTATCACGCTTTCACATTTTTGTGTCTCTCATTCTATCACTTTTTTCCTTCCTCTCTTCCTCCAACATTTCCTCTCTATTGGTTGTTTCTTATCTGCCTTCCTTTCTCAAATATTTCCCCCCCATCATGCCTTCCTTCCTCTCCGCTCTGTCACTTCTTTCCTGCCTTTCTCTCTGTAAGATCTCACTTTTCCTCCTCTCCCTCAGCGAGACACTGTTGATGTTGGCCCATTTCTGTTGCACGGCTTGTCAGTGGATGACAAATGACTCGGCGTTGCGTAGCGCAGCACGGAGCATTGCGCTGCTTCTCACTTTTCATAGGCGAGCATTAATAGTATCACTCTCTCTCTCTTGCTCTGTTTGAAAGGCAAACAGCGATGTTGGCAAAATGTTTGACGATAGATAAATGTCATCATCATCCTCATTATATCTCCAATCAGAACACAAACTAGACATGAATCTAAAAAGGGCAACTTGTTACCTGCTATTGACCTTTAATTGCAGCACCCCTGTGAGTCAATTAGTATAAATTTGAAAATGTCAGAACTGAGGAGTGAGATTTATAATCTCCTCAAGCTTCGTGAAGACTGGGAAAGGTATTGTCTGATGGTTTGAAAGGAGTTTTTCATTGTTTCAGTCATTGCACTTTCCAGAAATTATATTGTCAATAGGGTGTTGCTATATGTTTGTAAGCCATACCTATTGCGTATGCTTCAAGAGGTATACTAGGGACTAGAGACTAGTACTACTAGACTACTACTGACCATCCTCGACTCCTTTATATTCTCTCATTTTACTCCTCTGCTGCTGCCCCCGCTCTCTTTCTCTCTTTATATAATGACTGATAGTTTGACCTCTGACCTCTTTGATATGATCCAGCAAGTTTAGGGATAGAAGAGAGAGAAGGAAGGCAGGAGAGAGGAAAGGAAGGGAGAGAGGAAAGGGAGATGAAGCCGGTTGATAAAAGTGCCTGACGTGGTAGTGACACTTTTAGGGAGACGGATTCTTGACATTCCTCAGTGCTGCAACAACAACACACGCACACACACGCACACGCACACACACACACACACACACACACACACACACACACACACACACACACACACACACACACACACACAAACACACACAAAGAATGATAGGTATACTTCCATAATGAGCAGAACAGACGTCGCTCTGGGAGCTCTGGCCCAACTTGGAAAACTTTCACCCCTGTCATGTTGCTTTCTGGCCTCGCGTCCCCTTCTCTTGTTCTTTCTCTCGCTCTCTCCTTTGTATTTCTTCTTCTCTTGCACTGTTATTCTGCCTTTTTTTTCTTTCTCCCTCTCCTTCTCAACATGCCAACGAGAGGGTTTGCACCTGGTTGGCTCGTCGTATCGTAGACTCACACACTCACTCACACACACACACACACATTCACAGTAAACCGGACATCCGAAGGTCTTGGTTGTAATTCAGTGTAATTACATTTTGATTAGCTTAATCAGTTTGCTCTGAGAAGTTTAAATTCCCCTCCCTCTAGCAGTCTCTGTCTATATACACCTATTTTTCATTACTCCATTATATAATGACCCAGAGTCGTCCAGGAAGCCTCTCAGTCCTCTGTGTCTTAAAAGGATCAGACCAATTTAAAACATATCCAGGGCCTCTTTGCCGGAAACATTACCGTCTCTTTCCTAACTCCAAATACCAGGAATCTGGGGAATTTAGAGACAACAAATGTGATCAGTGTGTATAACTTAGTATACCCATTAAAAAGGAGTAGTAGGGTATCCATAGTCATATTACATACAGTAGATGACGGTCGGGACGCCCCCGGTTTGAAGAAACAGACAGGACTTACTGCACTGAAGTAAAGCAATGTACTGCTACGGACGGGGCCGGCAGTAAAACATGTATTATTTATCAGTAATAGCACACCAGACACACTAATATGTGCTGAACTCTCATTGCCAGCTTTGAACCCTCCAAGATCCACATCTTTAGCAGGAAAAATAATATCCACCTCTGTTTTATTTGCTCTAATAACTCCTGAGTGGAGTTTAAACAGGCTCCTGTAGGCAGAGAAGACAGATCCATTTTCACTGTGACACGAATATTGAAGCAGATTAACGCTGTTGCTGCAATTACTCCTGCTGGTTGTCATCACACACTCAATCTAGTTGAGAGGGAGAGAGAGAGAGGTAGAAAGCGTGAGGGAGAGAGAGAGAGAGATTTAATAGATTAGAGCTTTCATTCACGCCCAGGACAATTTCCGCTTGATAATAACACTCATGCAGTGTCTTAAACGATAAAGAAACACGGACAGAGATGGAGAGAGAGCAATAACAGAGATGCTCACTTACTACCATTATGTTTCTTTTATTAAAACAGTTGAACTTGGGGCAGAAGGCTCAATTACTGAAGAACGCTAACTAAAAAGTTGCACATCACTGCACACTGAGACACGGGCAAAGAGCAAATCACAGAAGGATGGAGTCAGTCACATACAAACACACACACACACACGGTCGAGTAAATGTGCAACGGATTAGAACAAACAGACAAAGTTGTTGCTCAATCTGCTCTGTTTACAATCAGGACTCTAAACACATAGTTTTACACTGCGCTCTCTAGAGTCTAATAACAGTACACACAAATATGTCCACACACAAAAAAAGACATCAGTCTACATGCAGAAGCACACGGACACACGTCATTTAGATGTTAATTAATGTTCATATTTCAATACAAAAGAATGTGAATTTAGTACAGGCTCACTCTCTCACACACACACACACACACACACACACACACACACACACACACACACACAACCACACACACACACACACACACACACACACACACAACCACATTCCACCCGTCCATGAGCGTTCATATTGGTTAGCAGAGGAATGTGTGTGTGTGTGTGTGTGTTTGTCTGTGTGTGCGTGTGTGTGCTTTCCATTCAGCTCATTCTAAATTAGGAAATTCCCTTTGTGTGTTTTTGCACTTGGGTGGCATGAGGCACAGTCTACTGTTTCAGCCATGTTTTTAAGGAAATGTGTGTGTGTGTGTGTGTGTGTGCGCGAACCGTTCTCGAACCGTTCTCACTGCCAACCCGCCAAATACCGCCGCTTGGTAAGTGCCCCTCTGCATCGGGTACCGACGCACGGAGGCACCATTTAGTGACAGTATGTGACGCACCAGGCTTTAAAATAACTCTAATATAAGTATTGGAGTGTAGTGTAAGTTTGCTTAAGGCCCAGAAACACCAACCTGACATCAAAGAACTTGATGAAGGCCGACAGTTGCATCGCCTCATATCGCCTTTGTCTTCACGTCAGCCGACGGTGCGGGACACACCGCAAAAACCAGGCCGACAGACGCTCACCGACGGCCCCAAAATGTCCGTTGGCTCGGTGTGTTGAGGCCTTTAGGGTGAGCGTGAGTGGTGGCGTATGGGTCAAACAAACACAGGACTGTCGACCAGAAGACTGCTGTTTGTGGCCCGTGTGAAAATAAAAGTCAACATTGACTTATTTTATCACGTGAGTCGTTGGTCAGTGAGGTTAACGTCATGACCGTTTACTAACCTTAACTAAGTGGTTGTGTTACCTTAACCAAACTTCCTGTGAAAACAGAAGTTTATTTTGAAAAGTCACTGTGCATGTAACTACCGTACATTGACACGCCGTCCCCGGTCCATCTAAAAGTAGCGCAAGTGGGATACCCGTGCGTTGTATCCGATGCCGAGGGGCACTTACCAAGCGGCGGTACTTGACGAGTTGGGAGTGAGAATGTGTTGGTGTTTGCATGGCAGGCAGGTCTTACAGTCCTAAACACCTTGTCGCCGTACACATTCTTCTTCTATCTCTTTTTGCTCTCAGTTCCATTCACATTTTCTCCATCTGATATCTGATAATGCCCTCAACCCCACATGTTTCTGTCATATTAATCTCTAGGTCTCTCTCCCTATCTCCTTTCTCTATGTCCGACTGTCTTTATCTCGCCCTAAACACCTTGTCATTCCCGCACTTTTCACCAGCTGCTGCTTGTTCACACCCGATCGGTGGCCCTCACACACACACACACACTCACACGTACCCACATTGATGTAGTACAGGCGGGGTGGGTTATACAGAGCATATACATGTGGCTGCTGGCTGATTTGTTGCCTGTTAGGGTGTAAAACAGAGACAGCTCTCTTTGCTGTACACACACACATACGACCTGTAACAAGTATGTACCGACTGACATCCAATGAGACACACTCCTATATGCTTTCTGCCGTCATACTGTGCGCAGTCACACGGCGCAGCATAACGTATAGGCTTGCACACATATAGAACAATATGATCACACACACTCAACAATTAGTTAAAGCCAATCATACATTTCCTTTACTTTGGTTTTGGTAAAAAGGCTGCTGGGACATTTTGCTGGATAATGACTGCTCTCATTTCCCCTCTCTCCGTCTTTCGATCTCTCTTTCCTCTGCGCTGTTCTCTCCCTCTCTGCGTATGGTTTTACTTTTCATCTCCTCTGTCCTATGTCCTTGGGGCATGCTCGCTCGCTGCTCAAACTTTTTGTGCGGTCTGTTTTCAAGTGTGTGTATGTGTGTGTTTATGCAAGCGTGAGACGTTTTCTTCCCGTGGAGTGTGTGAACGGAATATATTTTGTGCGACGCAGAAAAGGGGCGAGGGGAATGCGAGCGAGAAAATGAGACACAGAGCGAGGTAAACTCTGTGAGGTCTTCGATATTAGTCCCACTAACCCGGCTGGTTGTGAAACAAGCCAGCTCTCTGATCTGACGTCTCTACGGGGAATACACTCGTTCTTTTTATCTCTCCTCTCTTCAACCTCCTCCTTTCTTTTTCTCTGTCGCAGTTTTTTTTTTCCTTCCTTTAAAAATGCAGAAATGCCTCATGAATGTGTATGGAAAAATGAGAAACATATGGGCTCTGTAGAGAAACTTCCCGCCTCCCCTCAGAACACAAATGTTGGCTTTAGGGTGAAACACACACTCACAGAAGTACCCGCTCACATACTTTAGCACATACACACACACTACATATATAACATCTACCTACATTCTCATCCATACACACAAAGATTAGATTATAAACTTATTACAGCAACAAACACATTTGCACACACACGATGACGGCATCCTTTATAGACCTATAACGTGTGCAATAATAGGAGTTGAGGTGCGAATATATGCGCTGTGTTTTAACATGAGTATCACCTTAACACCTGAGGAGACTATTAGGGAACTTTACTAAGGTGTGAGTGTGTGTGTTATTCTACTCGTGAGGACCTCATTATCAGCCGTTTGGCTGATGTAATGAATGAGTGCGTGCCGTATACATGAACTGCATGTGTGTTTTGCAATCCAACCTGTGTTTACGTGTGTGTTTTCAGAGACCACCCAAAACTGTTTGGTTTCTTTCGCACTTAATTCTACTGCGTCAGGTGATACTGTGGCTGCTTTAATTGTTTGTTTTTTTCAACCTTGACGTGACACTCTTCCATTCCCTCAGTTCCCTTGAGCAAAGCAATGGTTTCATCACGATACAATATTATATTGATTCTTCGGACAACGATACGATATTTGCGGATATCACAAAGTTTGCCACGATACGATTTTGATTTGATTCACTTCAGTGGCCTGCGAAAAGTTGGTGAAAGTTGGTCGCACCAGTGCTACCAGTGGAATAGTAAGTCTGGAGTCCTAAAAGATGATTCTCAATTAGTTAAGCTAAGGTATTTGTAGGTTCTGTGGTTCCTGATTACAGTAGTCATGTATACAGGAATAAATCAGTAATTTCAAGACCAGAGTCCAGGAGAGCCAGAAGGGCCTCACGACACACAAAAGGAATGAAAATGTGTACATTCAGTGCTTCAAACGTGATCAGAAAACACTGTGAATGACCTCTAAATGTAGCTTTTTCTCCGTTTTGAGGCGTGTTGCCCTCTGCTTCTTATAGGTAGTAGTAATAGTAGTCATGGTGACCTCTGACCTTGTGGCAGATCACAGACTTGTGCAGCACCTTTTGCTTCAGTCTTCCCTTGAGCACTGACCTTTAGTTAGTTCAGAGGCTCACACTTTAACCTACTGATTGTACAAAAACTCGCTCTTCCTCATACAGCACAGTTGAATCCATGTGTTTGACAGTAATACCTCTACACTCGTGCTGTTCTGTTTCATCCCCCATGAGGGACGTGCTTCCTCTCAGTAACAAATACAAAAACACAACATTTTGCCACATCAAGTCAAACTGTAATCATTGAGACGAACAAATGAACAAACAACAAGTGGGAGATGATCTAACATTTTGGAAGGAAATCATTTTATCACTTGCACTGACTCTCATCCTTTAAACTGTCTCTATAATTTTCTGGTCCAATTAATTGAGAAATTCACAAGATCACTTGAATACATCAATTTCTTCTTATTAATGAAAGTGAACTCTTACTTTCTCAGCGGTTCTGTCAGTGGTCAGGTCCCAGAAGAAACCTTTGTAATAGACGGCCAACAAGTTCCTGAGTTGGTTGTTAAATCACTGAGCCCAGCATATAAGAAAATGTAAGTCTTAGCCTTTCCAACCCCGGTTTATGTTTCACTCTAAAACGGCAAATTTAGATATATTTAATCCTCCACTACATCCCTGCCTGTGACTGAAAACCTCCTGTTAAAGTACCCTTGGGCAGGACTGACTGACACCGCTTTCCTGGGACATATTGTACCTGTAACTCTATAAGAGTAATGTATTTTGAAAAAGGAACCTTCAAATAACACCCACTTAAAACATAGTTCTCCACCACCTAGTCGATATCCGATTAATAAACATATGAAGCAACGTGAAGAAGGAGAGTAAAGCGTTTCTTAACTGTGCTCTCTACGTGTGTTTTGGCTACGTTTCAGAACTCGAGGAGCCACACGTTTTAGTATTACTTTACAGACACCGTCGACCGCTTTAGAAGTTGCCGGCAGGTTTTGACGATCCAGACACCTCGAACACTCTCTGCTCTTTGATGAGGGATTCCTGCGGACTACAGGGCAACTATCGCTGGAGGGGGGAACACACACACACACACACACACACACACACACACACACACACACACACACACACATGCAGGCACACAAATCTAAACAGTCACATACACGCCAGCACACACACAGAGTCATGGACACTCTTAGAAATGTATAGCTGTAGGGGGAAAACACACACACACATAAACAGGCAGACACACTCAGGACGTGTCTAGGCGGGGAGCAGATGGAAGCTGGCTTTGATTGCTCCGTTGACCTCTGACCTCAAGGTGAAAAGGTACCGGAGGGTTCAACAAGACAAACACACACACACACACACACACATATACACAAACTCTCCCTCTTTTTTTTACACACATACGCCCTCCAGCCTTTTGCGGGCAGGTCTAGCTGTCGGGCCACTGTGTGTGTGTTGGCGGGTCGGCGGGTCACGTCCCACCGCATGGAGGTTAGGATCACTACCAGCTGGATTCACTTTGATGTCTCCCTCCCACTCTCTGTCTCTCTCTCACATAGATCAGAGTGCCAATGTCCTACCTCTCCCTACCTCTGCTCATCTGTCACTAACTATCATTGGCCCACTAACACGGTTCAAAGTAATGAAACGAGGCACGAAGCAGCGGCCTCTTCTTGTAGACTGCAGCTATTAGCTGAAGGCAAGAGATATTTATTTAGCAGCACATAAATATTATATATTGTAGTCGATTGTATTGAAAGTTCAAATTTAAAGCAGAATTTTGCTGTCAGCAAAGGAATAAACAACACATTTCTGAAAGTAAGATCCACATTTCTTCACTAGTTGTACTGTATTCCCATTAAAAAGTTTTATTGTGGTACTTTATTGTGGGCTGAGAAAGATTCAAACAAGATTATATACAGTACTACTATGGCTTAAGCTCCAAAAGCACTGGGCGATGCAACTAATAGCAATAACAAATTGAAATTTGAATATATATTATTTTTTCCCAGACTTGACATAGTTCCCTCAGCCCAAGAGGACATTAGGGTTTCCACCAGTATATTGCCAGGCCTAGGTTGACCTCCCGCCGGGCCAAAGCATCGGGGAATTTTGTATTTTTAAAAAGTTTTTTTTAACTAAAATGTGTTTTAACAAACTCCTTCAAGGAATAACTTAGTTTATTATGCGCTTAGGTGCGTAGGTTGTGTGATTAACGTTAGCGAGTGTCGGTATACGGTTGAGTACGGTAGTACCGCCGCCGCTGCCGGTCCTAACATCTTTACTGGCAGAAACCCTGGACATATACAATTGTTTTGTCATGTTTACTGTCATGTCATGTTAATACCTTTGTGCAAATATATAATATAGAAGTCCATAAAGTGCATAAAGTACTTTTGAAGCTTTGTAAAGCTCTCTCCAGAGCCACAGAGACATTACAGAACTGTTTTCACAGGTTGAGTAGTACTCCTCATTAAAAGTAAACTGAACTTCATGTGTATAATTGGTGGAGTTCCCCTTTGATCAAGCAGCAGTAGCTGAAACTGTCTTTGTGATTTTGTTTTTTATTAATGAAGTTGAAGTTGTGTCCTCTGTTGGTGTTTTATACTCTGGGGTGGTGATAGAGGGGAGTCTATCTGGACTTGACCCAGGGATGTTGATGTTACGTAAGGCCCCGACACCTTTTATACCTTCAGCATGATATGAAAGCTGCTACAATGGGAGAAGCAGCTTTATACGTCTATTAGATAAATCTGATTCCATCTCCTTTATAACATCTCCTTTTTGTTGACTTGCCAGCATTTCCACCTCAGCAAACTTTTCATGTGATACTTAAGCTTTTTCCCTTTTAAATAGTTAGCATTTCCACTCAGGGTTTTTTAATGTGAAAATCAAAGATGTCCATAAAACAGAAGTGTGGAAAACACACCAAGAGATCTCTGCTGAAACTCTTAAATGGAATTAACCTTAGTGGGAGATAACATTTTCTTCTTATCAGCGGAAAGAAGTTGGCCAAACCTGCACCGATGCTTGTTCTTTCCAAAGCTCTCTATAAGCAGCAACAACCCTGTCAGCAGACATACAAAGTGCATTTTTCAGCGGTGAAGAAATGGGTCTGCACTTCCTCACCCATATGTTTCTGAGCTTATTACAAACTGTGTGTTTTTGAAATTACTGAAAACTTTCAGAAAGGAAAGGAAGTGATTTGATGTTTTTCTCCCCTGACAAGAACAATTGTGTCATGTCAAATAACCAAAACAATATGTTTGTTCTTGTTAAATACACCCCTTCTGACACGTACACACAAACACAGTTTACTGCCTGCCCTTATCAAAGCTGTTTTTATACCTTCGCCCGGATCTGATTCAGTAGGCGTGTCATGTTTACAGAGCCGGTCCTCTACGAGCTCCACATGGCCGTTGTTTACCGGCAGAGGCCCGTTAAATTCTCCCCCCGTCTCCCCATCCACCTCGCTAAGCTGCGGACATCAAACGGAAACGTAGATGTGTGACTTTACGACTGATGACCTGACCTGACAGACTGATAGAGCCGTCTGGACGAAGATGAGTGTGTGTCTGCGTGCGTTGTGGTCGTCTGACTGTGTGTGTTATTGATGGAGGGATCCTCTAACTTGCTGCAGCTGTGACCAGAGCCGCATCAGTCTCCCCCTCAGCTCTGTCTTCATTAAGGCTTTGATTCATGGAGAAATCCAAGGGAACACAGATTTATTGTTCACGCTAAATGAAGTTTAGAAATAAAGTTTAAAAAGCTAATGCGGTGTACCTTTCGGGCCCATTCATTTGCCGTGGCGTGACCAAACAATGCAGATGTTCCTGTGAACTCTGGTTCCACCTGCTGCGCTGCACCTCGAACATGTATGAATCTCATTTGATACAGAAGGAAACAAAATATATGACTGTCCTTTACATCACTCTGTCTGCAGTTTTTTTTTCTCTACCAAGTGGTTAAGCTCTGTACTTAAACTTGCATCCTGTCTGGAACCTTAAAAACCCAGACTCATGTTAATGTAATCTTAGCACAGTGTGTGTGCGTGTGTGTGTTGACGTCTTTCAGCAGCCCTGCCCCGAAGCGATGCAAGTCTGATTAGTTTTTTTCAGTCAAACTCTCTCTATACACTGTCATTAGTGTCAATTCACTAATGTTTGACTAAAAATACCCATAGGAGCGTACTATTAAAACACAGCAGGCCGTGTTAATCGTCTTGAAACACTAAACCCCTCTCCCTCTCTCTCTCTCTCTCTCTCTCTTTCTCTCTCTCTCTCTCTCTCTCTCTCTCTCTCTCTCTCTCTCTCTCTCTCTCTCTCTCTCTCTCTCTCTTCTGTCAGTCACTCGTGCCCTCTCGCTCACTCTCTAATACTTCGCTCTTGTTCTCTGTCATGTCACACACACTTTTTTTTTCTTAATCTCTCCTCGTCTGCCTCTCATGAGTCCTATTACCAGATGCTATCGAGCTCTCGCTGAATGTGTCTCTCCGCTCTCTAATGGTGCAGCTATTACAGATTATGTTATGATTTAGACACAGACAGACAGAGCGGGAGAAATATGAGTGTGTGTGTGTGTGTGTGTGTGTGTGTGTGAGTGTGTGTGTGTGTGTGTGTGTGTGTGTGTGTGTGCATACAGGCAATTATACTGTATTTTAGGAGTGTCTTTATGAATCATAGCGTTGGCTTTAAGCAAGCTAACCATTATTATTATTATTATTAGCTCTCTTTTAGACCATCAGAAACATATGTTTTGGGCGTTATGCCAAACAAAACATATCTCCATGACAACGCACTGCCTCGTAGTGTGCTCACTGTATCTGTGTGTGTGTGTGTGTGTGGCTAGGGTGGCTATGGTGGGCGAGTAACTCTGGCCACTAGTTGTTGGAAACCATTAATTTAATATGAGAGTGCAACAATTTAGCTGAGGTCTATGTTGCCATGGGTTAATGTCATTTTTTCTTATGTTTTGGGAGGAAAAAGTCATAAAAAGTACTTTAACACCCTGAAAATATCTCCCCAAATTCTGTCTTTCCTTAATTCTTTCTCTGTATATCCCTTAAACGTATAGTGCGTAACATCTGGCGGCATCTAGCGGTGAAGTTGCAGATTGAAACCGATTTAAACCGCTCCCATGTGCCAAGCGTGTAGGAGAACTACGGTGGACGAAACGCAAATGACCTTCTCTAGAACCAGTTGTAAGAGTAGCATAGGTCAATTGGAGGATAGAAGAAAAGTTAACACAGTGGTTTGTCCATTCTGGGCTACTGTAGAAACAGGGTGACCAGCTCCGTGAAGAGAGGACTCTCTCCCTATGTAGATACAAACGACTCATTCTAAGGTAACTAATACACAATTCTTTCTTTCTACCCTAAAGAAAACATATTTATTAATCTTATATTACATTTCTGCCAATAGATCCCCCTTAATGTTACACACTGTTCCTTTAACAGCCTGAAAATATCTCCCTAAATTCTTTCTCTATACATCCCTCAAAGGAGGGATAGTCTAGGCTGCATGTGTGTCCCTGGATGGGCTCTTTTATATACGATACATGTGTTAGCAAGCGTATATAATGTGTGTGCGTTCGGCGCGGTCTGTCTGTGAGCGGAGGTGTACGGCAGGGCGGAGAACTTGTGATGACACACACACAGACACACGCAGTGTAGACAGCTGCGCTCCAGATGTACTCGGCAGAGTCACGTCTGAATCCCATTTGTTGTCTTTACGAATGGTCGACATCAGGACCAATCTCATCCGAAACGCCGCTGACCAGTGGACTCGCTGACCTCTCAGCTCGGCTACTGATCAATCAAAGTGATGAGTGCACACTCCACAGCCAATTAAAACACACAGCAGCAACGAGGTGGAAGCACGCCACACAGTTTGGAGCTATAATTCCTCTCCTCTGACAAAATATACCTGTAGAATATAGATTTATTAAAAGCACTGTGAAGTGCAGTGTTTTATACGTTTTGTTTTTTTATGTCTGCAGCTGGTAATGGATTGTGTCTGCAGTGATAAATGCAGCAATATTTCAACAGTGATGTTACCGTCCCCCCGAAAACGATCATTAAAGGAACCCCGTGGAGTTTTCTTGTAAACAAAAACACAATTCTGCACACTTCTGCACTTGAGGCATAAAAAAACATTTGAATGCATTTTATTCCACATAGAACATTTCATCAAAGCAGCTTTTTTTTTAAATACTTTTGAAAATGTTTACATCGGCTATAGCACTTTTATTCTTCACCAACTTTCGTTACATTTCTTAGCGTGTTAGGGCCATCAGCTGCAAAATGTTACAGTTAACTTTCATGAACTGAAACACGGACAACTCCCAGACCGGACAATACCCTGGCAGCAACAATTCAATCACAAGGTAGAAATGCCCTAAAGCATCCCCTGCTTTATGGTCTATTTGACTCTAAATGGGACCATAATTTACTAAATGAACATCATGCTGTATTGAAGAAGACTTGAAACTAGCGATTGAGACCATAAACTCATGTTTACAATGTTTACTGAGGTAATAAATCAGGTGAGCAGTAGGCCCATTTCCTCATTGACTTCTATACAATCAGACTTCTTTTTGCAACCAGAGGAGTCGCCCCCTGCTGGCTGTTAGAAAGAATACAAGTTTAAGGCATTTCGGCATTGGCTTCACTTTTCAGACCTCGGAGGTTGCTGGATAAATTACAATTTATATGTATGAATATTTCATACATTCAGTTTAAAGTATTTTTTAAAGAAGAAACTGAGAGATGAAACGATGGCAGAAACATTCAAACTTGATTTAGTGGCGGTTTTCCACTGTTGTACACTTTGTTCTGTATATTTAATAATGGAAAATCATGTCTGTATTTAATAGTTTTAGTTGTCCTCTCCAGTTTATTTGCCTTCAAGTCACTCTGACTCACTGTAATTTTCAATCAGTAAGCATGGAGTCTGGTGTTTGGCACAAGGATGACACGACAGGTCACATGGCTCTTTCACAGGTTAATCTAGCCCACCAGACCACCTGCCGAAACCGTCTGTCTCCTCACCTCTCCATCTGTCTTTCCCTCCAATTTACTGTCTATATCTGACTGATTGAGCCGTATGTAACCCAACACCCATCTGTTTTGTGTAGGCAGTAAAAAACCAATACGGTCCAAATTAAGCTGCTTCACGCTACGTCGGTCTGACATACTGAGCACACTGACTGGTATGAGATGGCCCAGTGTGAATGCTTTGTGGGGGCAGTTAAAAACCAATCCAGGCTGGATTAGACTTCCTGTCACGCTGTGTCACAGTTACTGAAAGACTCGGCTCCACGAACAAAATGGGCGATCGCCAAAGAATGACACACACCAGTAATTATACTCATGGATATACAGTCATGAAGCGACAGGTACAAGGAAAACAATTCAAGCAGACACACACATGGAACATAAACATACTAAATATAATTTAGTAAATGTTTCCACGTCTCTTTCTTCATATAACTGATTTCGTTCTCTTCTTCCCTCTTGGGTCTTTTCTATTTTCAGCTCAAACTCTCAATGTTCCCATCCAGTGGTCAAGCTACATTTTTTGGCAAACGTTTTAAACAGAAAGTGGTGTGTTGGTGTACTTAAAGCGGCTAAGTTGATGCACATGGGTATGTTTCTGAGCTTTATGCCATACATAAACACTTACATGAGAAAAAAAAGTCGCTTTTGGAGATTTGATTAGTATTGGGCACTATTGGCATGGGTAGCCTACTGAAACCTGGTATTTAACAGGCCCCGGGGCTAAATTATTAAAGACCGGAGTATTGATAAGCTCCGAATTTTCCAGCTCAAGTCAAGTCAACAAACTTACTGAAAGTGCAATCAAACCTTCGGGAGTAAAAAGCCAATAATTTATCAATACACCTGTTCAACAAGCATAAACATGTAAAATCAATATTTTAATCTGCTCAGTCCGCAGTCTCTCATTCACTGCCACTATGTTTTCACAAGCACAGCGCGCTAGCTAGGCTAATAGCGAATTGTATGTGGCCTAACTGTTTATCTTAGTTTGCCATGTATTGACACTTTGCTGCTGTCCGAGACAAAGCAGCTCCTCCTCATTCTACCTGCAGGCATTGAATCAAATCAGCAGACCGATTGCAGGAAGAATGACTGATATCTGATTTCTTCATTCTTTCTAAACTTCACCCAGGGATATTATTTATTTTATGGACATTTCAGATGTGAGATATTATTGAGTTTATATGATGAGTGTTGCTGTTGTAAACATGACTCTAGAACAACATTTAGTTATATTTAAAAAATAAACAAATAATAATCCTGCTCTGAATTCATTCTTTTTTTAAATAATATATTAAAAATCAGTTATTTAATAATGAAAATGAACCAATAAGAGTATTGATTAATAACCAGACTGATGATGAGTATTTACAAGAGTAGGCCTAGTATTGATAAAATCCTAACAATCCTTCCCTATTTGGCACGTCATCATTGTTCTGTAGTTTTAGCTAGTTCTAGGCAAATTTCATGCTTTCATTTTAATAGCAGAGAGAAATGCTCTTGGCAGTAAACTAATTCACCAGCTAATAACCGTACAACCACAATGAGTGACTTATCCGTGGCAGCGACAGCAGGTATAATATTTCAGGGCACTCGTGCATTTCACAGACAATATTTTGTAGCGTCCAGAGCCAGATTGTATTTGATTGCATGCTGCGCACATCGGCGATTATTCCAATCCATATTTATTTGACAAATGTGTTTCCATTGTAACTTTCTTTATTGACAAGGACAAATGTTTAGAGTGTAAAAAAACATTTTGGCAGTACTGAGAAAACTGTTGCCATTTCTGTTCCTCCTTCATAATTCAATACATCTTCATTCACAGAAGAAACTTTGTCTTTCTTCTCCATCAGCTACTGATTTTCTTTATCTGTCTCTTTCTTTTCTGAGCCGCTGTGCTCCAGTTTTTCTTTGTCTTTTTGCTCTTTATCTCCCTCCGTCTCACTATTTCTTCATCTGTCTTTCTCTTTCCCCCCCCGACTTTCTCCTCAGGTCGGGTCTGGTAGTGATCATGCACGCTGATCGCTTCAAAACCAGCAGAACTAATGCGGAGCAGAACGAGAGCTGTGATGTAGGCAGAGAGAACAGAGAGGGAGAAAGGGCTCAAAGACAAGGAGTTAATAACGGAGAGGCCGAGAGAAAGTGGGATAGGGGCAGAGATGAGAGAGATTGTCTGTTGAGGTAATTCACCGCCCAGAGAAAACAGGCGGGTGTTACAAAGGAAAGAATAAAAGAGCGACGGTAATAATCCAAATATTTGTGCGCTCGGAGGTAAAGGCTGAGTGTGTGTGAGTGTAACATTATGATTGGCCATCGGGTTCTTATTTCATGTTCCATAGACAACAGCTGCGGCTGCATTTTAAACTATCATCCATCCATCCGCCCAGCACTCCATCTAGAGAAGCACTTTTCTGTCCATCCATCATCCCTTCATCCGTCCTTCCGGCCATGCCTCAACATATTGATAAAAAATGCCATAAAGCACCTTTGCTGGACATCTCTTTATTCTCTCCATCCCTTCATCCTTCCAGCGGCTCGCCCGCTTGCTTCATCCATTCATATTCTGCTGCACTAGTTGATGTGCATTACCTCTCAGTCGCTCGGCCGCTCTTCATTTTTCATATCGTTCACATGAGTTTCCCTGCTGATACACATTTGAAAACTCCTTTTTATCTTCCTACATCCATACTTCTGTCCTTCAGAAACTTTGTTTTATCTCCTAAACGTTGTATAATCCAAGAATTAAGATTGAGGGAAGATTTAATCGTCGATGTCAAGGTATTTTTTTTCATAAAATATTTTGTTTCACACGAACAACATCAGGTATTGAAGTTTTTCATTTATTGTGTCTAAAATGTTGAGGCTCCATCAATTAATTTGTAAGAGGAGAGATGTTACAAGTAAACGAAGTGACTACAAAATGATTTATAGACCAAATTCATAATGCATAATGAGATTTTTAAAAGAACTATGGCTGTCAAAGTTACCACGATAATAACGTGATTACGCAAATCAGCTTTAATGCCACTAATTTATTTGATGCATTAACGCACCTTGCAATTTTTTTAGGTTGTAGCGGGCTCAATTTTAAAGATAGAGTGAAGTTACTGGCATCATATGAAACTAGAAAACCTATCGTACCAACCATGTCATACTAGCTTGTTGCGAAGGAGTCTAAATAACACTCCAAATTTAAGCTAAATTTTGGGGAGAAAAAACTATCATGGTCATTTTCAAAGAGGTCCCTTGACCTCTGACCTCAAGATATGTGAATGTAAATGGGTTCTATGGGTACCCACGAGTCTCCCCTTTACAGACCTGCCCACTTTATGATAATCACATGCAGTTTGGGGCAAGTCATAGTCAAGTCAGCACACTGACACACTGACAGCTGTTGTTGGGCTTGAGTTTGATTTAAGCATTTTTGCAGTACCTGTGAGGGTTTATGAACAATACTTGTCATTGTTTTGTGTTGTTAATTGATTTCCATTGATAACTATATACATACATTTGCATAAAGCAGCATATTTGCCATCTCCCATGTTGATAAGAGTATTAAATACTTGACAAATCTCCCTTTAAGGTACATTTTGAACTGATAAAAATGTGCGACAATCATGCATTAATCTTGATTTTGAAGTTTTTGAAGAAAGCTCCCCAGCCCTTTATCTCTACCATTCTTCAATCCATCCTCTAATCAATAATCCATATCACATATCAGCTGTGTCCTTTGCCTCTTATCCATTTATCATTATTTCCACACTTTCTCCTTTCCCTTCTTCATCCCCTTTTTAATATCTGTTTTCCATTAAAGTAGCTGTGATTAAGTGGTGAGATCTGACTCTTCTTGGCTTTTATCAAGGATAATAGAAGAGGACGATGAATTGCACATGTCGACGGGGATGGGAAAAGAGATAGAGGAAGAAAGACAAAAGGATGGAAGAAAGGAGGAAATGTAAAGGGAGGGGAAGGTGAAAGTGAAGGTTTATATGAGACAGAGATAGAAACTCAGAATCAGGAAAGAGGGATGAGAGAGAGAAGAAGAAGTGCGATCAGAGGATGTGATGTTGAAAGGTGACGTCACTCGTTCACATTACCTTGCCGTGGAACGATTTTCACCGTTGTAAAATGGAAGTTATGCGGGCTAATGGAAGGGCAGGTCTTCATTATTTTCTGCATTCTTTACTCACCACATCTCTGTCTTTCTTTACGTCTCAGTTTCTGCTCTCTTTCAATTCTTTGAATTCAATTATGCTCCGCTGGCACGAAAGCAAAGAACGACTTCGCCAAAGCATCAAGAAGATCAACTTCATCCCGTTTCTGTGCATCGTATCCGTCTGTCTGTCTCTCTCTTGATCACTGCAGTCTTTCTCTTCCTTCTTCTTTTGTCTCACCTCCTCATCTCGTTTCTTCTTCTTTGGAGTGTCAGCCTAATCTCCACTGACGTATCAATCATCGCCGCTTTGTTGTCGTCCTTTCAACCTGACCTTTGTGTGTGTGTGTGTGTGCGCACGTGCGTGTTTATAGGAGCGCATGCGCGTGTATGAACGTGGTGTAAAAATATTAACACGTCACCACGCTCCCCTCGCTGCTGTTCATTGATGGTGATTAGTAGCAGGTGTTGGCTCTGAATTGGAAAACACACACAGATCCACACACACATACATGCAGTTGAATGATAGCTGTGATTTATGGGGCTGGGACCTATGGGTTGCTGGAACAACACGGTCTCGCCCTCGAAGATAACATACGAAGCACGCACATGCACACAATGCGCACATACGTATGGCATATAAACGCATATAGACGGACGCACACACACATTTTTGTCTGACACGGCTGGCTCCTTTCGGCACAGAGGTGAGATCAGACGTTAAAGATCTAGTGATGAAAACACTCCTCATGGAAACTGCACTTATTCATCTTCAGGAGGAGATACAGGCCCTTCACTGCAACTCCTTTTTTCTTTATTTATATCTCCAGCCTGTTAAGACACCTGAAATAGCATTCTTGGACTGAGCAGACATATTTTAATGTCAAACTCAGTCTCTGAAATGGCTGGTGGCCGGATCATTAATCCTTTAATCTGACAGTTGAAAGAGAGAACAAAATTGCTCATAATGTGCTCACGGATTACATGATTTAATACAAAGAAGTGGTCTAGTGAGGAGAATGCACTGGCTAGTGTATAACTGATGTGCAGTGTTTTATGAGGCTGTTACTTTGTTCAACAGTGCATTTACACGTCAGACATTCATTGTATGAATGAATAATAACGTAGATTTGGCTCAGTTCACACAACAGTTCAACAGTTCAAAAGAGAAATGTAAAACAAAGTCTGTCCATCACATAAATGTCACACATGCAGTTGTTTAAATCTTTGTATTAAAGGAAAACTCTGGTATTTTTTAACCTGGGTTTTATTCTCATAATTGTATGGGTCAAACGTGACTCCGATAATATAGGTGCAAGCAACGCAAACCTCATAAAGCTTTCCAATACATTTGTATAAATAAACAAAATGAGAATAAAACGGTAGTTTGAGCGTCTTTATCTTCCGTAGTGTGACGGATTTCCTCTCAAAATCACTTTTGATTGGACAAATATAGGCCTATGTATACGTGCCCGAGTTGAAAATGACTCATTAAAGATATTTTCATGTTTTACAGGACGATAAAAAAGAGGGATTTTATTATAAAAGTACCCAAAAACAGATTTTTAAACATATATTTGGCATATGGCAAATGATAGATGAGTAGTGTATTTATTTTTCACTATGTAATATTACATAAATCATTTCAAATGCGTGTGTCTGAGTCCGAAAGTAAAAACACAAAGTATTTACTGGGAAACCAGTCACGTTTCCTGAATCTCTACAACAGAAGTGCAAAGTTACTCCGAATTCACACCAGGCAGCGGTGTTCATGTGTTTCAGATGGTAAAAACAATCGAATCACAGGATCTGTTTACTGATTGGCTGCCGGTGCTCTCTGGCCGTACTTCGCCTGCTAAAAGTTAAACTTTTCCCAACTTTTGTTTGGCCGCACTTCACTGCAGAATCAAATGGCCTGGTCTGTTGGATGGATATTGCATGGCAGCTTGCTGCAGGCCGCACTTTGCCGCTGCTCTGATGTGAATTCGGTGCAATAATGGCCTCAATTATGAGAATAATACCGGGTTTGAAAAATACCAGAACTTCATTTTAATAAGCATGATATATGTCCAACATTAACTGTTCTTCCAGGATGCTTACCTAGCTTATCAGCTGAGAAATAATGCTCACAGCTTGCTGCACTTCCTCGTCTCCCCGTCGATGTAATATTGTCTATTTAAGGAACATTAAAGTCTGCAGGGTAAAGGCAAAACAGCCAAAAAAAACAGATTACACTCATTTGAAATTCTCTGCTCATTTTACATGAAAGACTGCAGGCATTAATTAATAATGAGGATAGCATCCAGTGTTGTGTTAACAAGGGCAATACTAAACACAAAATGACTGTCTGTCTGCATGAGGTCCCTGAATGGATGAAGCCTCTCACGCTGCTCACTGTGATTCAGAATACAGCGACTCATCAACCAGGCCGGCTGCAGTGTGAACTATAACAACTTATTCAATACTAATTAAGATAGTACCTCAATTTGTTTTGGTTTTTTTCTGAGATTAGGAAAACAAATTAATTCTATTCAAATTAATTTGATGTGGTGCAGCATTTCAGAGGATGGATACGATGATAGAGAGAGAAAGAGCAGCATAAAGACAAAGAGAGTTAAACCCTGGAGTCCTCTCAGTGAGTTCCAGTCTGCCGACTTACAGACAGACCATTAGTACTACTGTCAGTACTAATTACTCCCCATAGACATCACACTACTCTCCGCTTCGGTCCCGACTTTCTGCACATGCAGACTCGGCTCAGTTGGACTGTTTTATTTCTCTTTCTCCGTTTGTTACCTGCTGCCGCTATTTACCCGCAGCTCTCCGCAGGATACAAAACAGTGCATAATTTATTTTTCTGTTTCCATCGCTTTTCTTCTTCCCCCTCATTCCCTGCAGTTCATTTCTCTCTTCATCTTTCAGTGCAGTTTACCTTTATTCAATCCAGCGAGACATCTCTGTTTCATTTATTAATCAAAAAGTAAGCAAATTAATTCATTGATGTGGGATTTTGAAATGCTTTGTACAGCAGAAAAATCTTATCACATAATACTTACTCAGCCCTTTCTTTCTCTCTCTCTCTCTCTCACACACACACACACACACACACACACGCACATACACACACACACACACACACACACACACACACACACACACACACACACACACACACACACACACACACACATACCTCAGTAATGATTCAAAGAATGCTGTTTTGTTAAAGAGAACTAATGCAGTGGAACAGCCTCACTTAACATAATGAAGTGTGTGTGTGTGTGTGTGTGTGTGTGTGTGTGTGTGTGTGTGTGTGTGTGTGCTTGTATGTGAGAGAGAGAAATGGTGAGTGGGACACAAATGTTTGTGTGGATATATTTAATTCCTTTAATGATACCACTAGTCTGTGTGTGATACTATTAATCACGTTGTGGGGACTCATCCTCAATATGCAGCTCTGTGACATGAAAAGGCGTGTGAATGACACCATAATGTTCAAGGCAAAAGCGTGTAATAATAACGCCGTTCTTGCTTTTTTTTGGACGTCATGTAGTCTGTACTGACTGCAATGTAAATGCGTCCTCGTAAATATGCTACGCTCAGAGCTAGTGACGTAGAATAAAATGTAACAAACACAGGACTTTCAAACAGGAGGCCGATGTTCGAGACCCGTGTTTCGTTTTTTAAGTAACGTTAGTGACGTTTGTGACGTGTTTTCCATACTTACGTGGTTCCTGTACTTTTTACATACGTGTTTTAAGGCCAACCATGACATTTTTCCTAAACCTATCTAAGTGGTTTTGTTGCCCTCTGGCTGCAACTTCATACACTAGTGTAATATTCACGCAAACGTGACACTGACGCGCTATCCTCTGGTGGACAGGCGGGTCTATTATATGCTTTGGCGTGATACCACGGTTGCCATATGAGGACAAAAGGCCAGTCCCCACAAGGTTAACCATTTATTGTAGGGTAAAAACATTTCATTTGTGAAGATCATTAGGTTAGCTTAGCATAACTCTGTGTTCACACTACGAGCGACACATCAACAGGCTACAAGTCACATAAAGCTTCAAATTGACACTCGCTCTACAAATCAAGTTGAGCTGGTGTCAACTTTTTTTCCAATGACGTGGTGAAATGTCAACCAATCATGTTTTTGTTTCACCCTGTTCCGTTCTATCTGCAGTCAGCCAGTTCCCAGTGATATTTAACGACATGACTACATCAACGAGCACTTGAGCAAAATTTCAACAGCGACTCGACGACAATGTAGTTGGTGGCCACTCTTGGCTGTTTTGTTGCTTATGTCGCTTGTAGTGTGTACGTAGCTTAAGCCTCCAGGATCTAATGAACGTGAACACAATGTACTCACAATTGAGTGTTTTGTGTATCTGTGTACGGGCGCATATGTGCTCCAACATGATTTACTATAGCTGCCTGATTTCAATGAGCCATGGTACAACATTATTTACCTTTTAAATAAATATCTCCAGTGTGTTAATGGAATTCATCCATCATTCTTCAATAACAGCAATATATCTTTAATGGATTCTCACATTTAATACAGTTACACGCATTGTTGAATTAATCATCGACATAAAGAGAAAGAGATGAGGAAGAATGATATGAATAAGAGGAGTTAAAGAGGAGAAAGACACAAGAGAATCAAGTGAACTTTGTCACGTGTTATATCTGTTTCTTCTTTGTTCATATTCCCTGTTGCATTTTGCTCTCAGCAATCCAATTAACGTGAAATGCCATGAAAGTATAATAAAAAAAAATTAGATTAGGTGTGTTGTTTGTCAGAAGGAAAGAAAGAGAGGGGAAGAAAGTAGTATTAAAAAAGAGTGGAAACTTGACAATTAGCGTGTGTAATGAGGCAGGCGGTTTGTTTGGTGCTAAAGTGAGCGGGGCTTTATGGGTGGTTGGTGTTCGACTATGTGGGATTGGCAAAGTGGTGGAGAGGAAGAAAGCTTTGAAGTTTGAGGAAAAAAGTAAAGAAAGTAGAGGAAGTTATAAACAGGCTGCCACTCAGTGTAGGAAGACGGGGGGATGAGAGGGAGGGATGGAGAGAGAGGAGAGGAAAATCACCTTTCATTTCTTAGTTGATTCTTGAATTTAAAGTAATAAAACAGGTTATGTAGGAGATTGGTCCATTGGATAGTCAAGTTGATTGTCAAGATCTAGTATGCATCAATGCTGAAAATATTCATTATTTATCTGCCATACACATTAATGGTGCCCTCGAGCCTGTACATCCATACATTAAAGATATCTGAAAGATAATATATGTTCATTTGACGCTCAAGGACATTTAACTGTATACAGTCATATCATTGCCCACTACAGTCGCTTGTACTTTACAATATGTAAAGAAGGGAATAGGCTTGGATAGTTCAAGACACGATGTGATTTGTAGCTTGGGAGCTTCTCATTTTCTAATATTGTTATATTAATCTCCCTGGGCCACATGAATGATATATACCGTAATTTTGAGGCCTCCTCCAGGCACACTTTAAAGTAGAAATACTCTGCTATGATTCATGTTTTGTTTAACATGGTTTTCCCAAATAAAACTAAAAAAAAAAACGACTCACAATCTACTCTTTCTCTCTCATTGAGACAATCTGGATCTATGAATATTAAAATATGCAAATATCACTTGTTTGACAGTGTTAGTAAATGTGTGAAACATGCAATAATATCTAGTGGGACCATGTTTGCCATCAAAACTCTCACTGTGCTAATGCAAACTCGCTCTCTGTACTGGTAAGTCCGCTCTGCGCTGGAGGTTTCAGGTTTCTTTGCCAGCATTTGCGTATTATACATTAGACAGCGATGGGCTTTCGAATTTGTGACATACCAAATCTAACTAGCTCGGGATACGTTGGAATCTCAGATTTTAAGGAAGTGCATAGACATCTCCTCTCTAGGGACACATTTTGCATGGATACAAGTCAGTATATTCAAGGTCAGACATTTTAGAGGACATAAACATGAGAAAAACACATTTTTCAGTGGAGGGGATCTTCGACAAATAAAAATATTTCTTATAGAGCTGAGGGATAAATAGGGGAGAAAGAAAAAGTTTGTATGCAATAGCTTCCAGTTTAATGACACATTTGAGATATTAAAATGTTGCCGTCTGAGTCCATGGTAACTCACAGTAGTAACTCGCACTGTTTTGATTTTACGATGAAAGCTTGATGATGAAAGCGCTGAAAATGAGGCTAATAACATTTTAGTGTGTGCGGTTGCATGTTCGCCAATATGGAAACCCTACAGTATTCATTTTGAACAGTACATGTAGAGTGTAACCTTAAAAAATGAGATTTCCACCGCTTGAAAAAAAAAAGAAAAAAGAAGTGATGTCTAGCCAACTCTTATGAAAATAAAATCTGACATTATAAATCAATTTAGAAAAGTACATGTTAGTGGCTGCTGGGCTTTAAGACCTGTACCTCTTCACTACAGTCATTTATATTTTTAGGAACGCCAGATGATGAATCACAAGTAGCAAGTTTCCCCATTTTGCATCGGGAAACTTGACTTTCTCTGTAAATTGAGCGTGAAAGCGGCTCTCACATTTTGGAACAGAGATGACACAGAGTTAAAACAAAAATATTCTCAAAGTCGCTTCCCACCATTGAAACAATACTAATTATGGCTTTCCTTTAGAGTTATGAATCAGCTTAAGAAAATATCCTGTAAAACGTTGGAATATGTGGTTTTAAAATATCGACCAAATCCATTTTAGGAAGTGTTTCTTTCCCCTCGCTGGATGTGTTGTGTTTTGCAACGGAGCGTATTCAATCTAGATTCTCACGGAGTAGCATCAGCAGAATTGGACCCCCTGTGTGGCCACTAATGAAAGATAAATCCATCAGGTTTAGCTTTTCCACATCCAACTGATGCAGATTGATAGTCCTGCACACACGCGTGCACCTAGACGTAGTTAATCATGTGTGTGAAGGTCCAGTGGGGAGGAAGGGAAAATCTGGAATACCAGTTGGACTTCGGTCTTCCGTATGTGTGTGTGACTTGGCCCTTTGCCCTGTCCCTCCACGAGCCACGCGGCAAGACGTCTTACTCAGGATTATCCCCACGAGTCTCACACACACACACACACACACACACACAGACGCTCGCCCGCTGTGGGTCGTCCACCAAACCGCCCGTCAGCCCTAAATCCCGCCTCCAGCTGTCAGACGCTTCCTGTCCACTTCCTGTTCCTGTCAGATGCAACACAGCGGCCTTCTTCTGCACATAGGCGTCCCATTCATTCATTCATTCATCACCATTACCCATTCATTCTAATAGGAGCTTCCTGATATAATACTGTTTTCTACCCCTTTGGTGTCTTTCATCATATACCTGCTACTACACACAGTCATGTAGTGCATGTGCGTGTTGAGAGAAGCCAGTGTACCCAGTATGCCCAGTTATGTTTAATTGACGTAATTAACCTGTTACCATGGTAATTAACCTGGGCAACAGTTCTGTCAACATTATAATGACAAACAGATGGTACCACTGCTGCCAACCCTGACACACGGACATGAACACACACCATCACACACACACGCTAAGACAGTTACCAGCTCATACTACACGTCCTTGCACTTTGATGTGGACACATTCAACCTGCTTAAGGTTACGTAAACACAGATCCTCTCTCTCTTTCTCTCTCACACACACACAGACACACTGCATATACACATGCACAGCAACGGGCATACGTGCACTTAACATTTGAACATAAAATGTAGGTTTATTTTGTTGATTTGGATTCCCATTAGCTCCCAAAACTACAACAGCTACTCTTCTCAGGTAACAATGATAACAAAAGCAATTTATTTGAATATAAATATATAAAACAATCTCTACAAGACTGCAAACATAATTAAAAAGATAATAACAACTGTTAAAATAAGAAAAATAAAACAAAACTAAATGCAACAGCAATTGATAATCCAGCCTACAAAACAACACATACAGACAGCCGTCGGTGTTCGATACCAACACACAAGGCGCCCTTTAGCGTTGGAATGAGCTGCACTTTCCATTAACTACAATGTTAACCCTTCCGTGGCAACAGTGAACGCTCGGAGAAAGTGCTGTGGTGACGTACGAAAGAGAAACACAGGGCACTGGGAGGGATGTGGATGGGGATGGGTCCAACAAACACAGGGCTTTCATCCAGGAGGCCGCTGTTTGTGTCCTGCGCAATAAGTTTCACTTTTACTTTAAGATCAGCTGTCCGTTGTTGTCCCTTGTTCACAATGTCAATTCACATTTTCACTGTACAAACAGTAGTTTTAAGCCCAACCATGATGTTTTTTCCTACCAACTTTAACCATGCGACCAAAAAGTGATGCCGAGGGTCTGACAATGCGTCAGTATGTGACAAGTTGAGATGAGAACGTTTTGGGGACGGCAGTATTTTGACCCTTTTGTGAACGCTGAAATCACAGATTGTACCTTTAAGGAATGTCAGCCTATCAACCGTTGATCTTTCAGGTACAGTTTCCATCCTGGGTATGATTAAAGCTCAGTGTGCCCTCGATGGAAATAAGGAGCCCTGAACGCTCACACAGCGGCTGCTCTGAAAGTCACCATATGGAACCCGGTATTAATTGTGTGAGGATTTACGGCGTCACCGCCACAGCTTCCCCTCGGCTCTCTGCGCCGTTATCCCACTGACAAGCTGCATAAAGGTTTCCAACGGGAACAATAGAAATTAAATGATTCTAGGCCACATTGTCAGACGGTGTAATCAGCGGAGCATGATGGGGGCTTTGATTTGATTACTTCCTGGTGTTTCGGCCAATCAGGACACATTTTTTGCTGCCATCGCAGTGTCTGATCCGATCAAATAAAGTCCCTGTCAGAGTTATGAGGGCGCTATTTTAATACATTATGAAGGGGAGGATTGAAAGAGAGACAGACAGAGAGATGGAGAGAGAACTCAGAGATAGAGAGATAGAAACAACATGGTGCTGATGGATAGAGAGAGAGAAGGAGGTTTATCGTGATGAAAAGCAGAACCCCATTAATACCGTGTGTGTTTCTCTATGTGTGTGTGTGTGTGATAAGTCTGTATAGGGACAGTTTGATGGCTGTTGGAATAGTTAACAGACGGGGACGCCGCCTCCCTCCTCTCACCTCTACCATGGCGGTCCAATCAGTTGGTTCCACCCTGACAAAGAGCAGGACACACATATTAGTTCAATCACTTCCTTTGATTACAGCAGGTTGGCAATGTCATGTCTGTCACGCACTTTAGTTGTGTTTTGTCAAGTGCATATAAGACCTGCATGGGAGTATTTACCCATTTACCTACCTATTTATTATTAAAAACACACTAACAAACCTAATTCTAAAATGTCTTTTCATCAACATACCTAATAGTCTTGCCTGTTTCTTTACGGCTGTAGAGCGGCATAGTTTTTATGCTAAATGCAGTACCTGTGAGGGTTTCTGGACAATATTTGTCATTGTTTTGTGTTGTAAATTAATTTCCAATAATAAATATATACATACATTTGCATAAAGCAACATATTTGCCCACTCCCATGTTGATAAGAGTATTAAATATGCGAAAAAATCTGCCTTTAAGGTACATTTTGAATAGATAAAAAAGTGTGATTAATTTGTAATCAATCGCGATTAAATATTGAAATCGATTGATAAAGTAAAATGAACTCTTTGTTTAATCAGCTAGAATTAATTATGAAGTAAAAGAAAAAGTTTGGTGTCATTCAACTTCTTAGAAAGTTCTTGAGTTCCCTTAACATGTCAACATGTCAGTTGTAATTAGATTTAAAGTTCTTATCTCAAAGCTTGTCGTGAGAAGAATAAACTAATATTAATTCATACTAACGTCTATTCAAAACCAGGATTAAGAACTTGATTTATTCAGAGAACTCATGGGAGGGTGTCACCTTGAATTTGGGGTTACGAGGTGAGCTCAGAGGTTTGTGTGGTGATGACATGATGTACGCACACTCCCAGTCTGGAGGTGTCTGCAGGGAGCATTTGTGTCAGTCTGGGTCACGATGAGAGAAAGCGTCCACGGGGACAGTGAGGCGAGATAGGAAACAGACTCTGCTTCAGATAAACACAGTCATCCTAGTTGTCAAGGTCGTAGTGTGTGTGTGTGTATTTGTGTGCATGTGTATCTGTATTCATCTGTGTGTGGCAGAGTCATTGAGGGCACATCTGGAGAAGTGTCACTACTAAATTTGATCTTAAAGACCCTAAACCCTAAAACACCCCCCAACCGCCCATGTCTTTACGTGCAAAGAGCTGATGTCAACATCAGCCTTTGGCAATTATTTATGCAAAGACTGTCATCTTTGTCAAAACAAACTGCTGTTGTGATGTATGAAAATGTAAAGCTTCTCCTCATATTGGTTTTAATTTGCTCTTTTTTTAAGTCACCCTGAACCCTTGTTTTTCGGTTAACTCGTCATGTAAGTGAGGTGTATTTTACTCTTTTGTCATTGTGAGATATACAATGAAGTGTACATTTCAAATGGAGAAAAAAAGAAAACTATAACTACAGTATATTCACTATAAACTGTTATACTGTACTGTCCTAATGTCTATAGGTTTAATACTGTCCAATTGTCCTATGTCTTTTTGTAATGTTACATTGCACCAAAAACAAAAACAGAACCACAGGGTTTAATGTGATAAACTGATGACTTAGCTCCATGTCATGCTTGTCAAGCACTTTATTTTCTGGCGGTGAATCCTGAGCCCTCTCAACACGTTGAGCTTTGACAGCAAGTTTTATTTTTAAAAATGTCCCTCGCTGCTTCGCTTGATTAAGACAAACTGCAGCTGACAGGTGGTTCTACCAGGTGCCTTCCTGCCTCTAAAAGTGCATTTGCATTTTGAGTGTGTGTGTCTTTATGTAACCAGACAAGCAAGTGTGTTAACAAACTAACAAGACATGAATATAGATATACAGTACAGCTCCTGGGATTGTTTCTGGGGGTTGGGGGTGCAGTGAGGTGTTGTACTGAAGCATCACTGGATGAAGTTGTGGTTGTGTTTCACGCTTGTGTCCACCAGGTGGCGCTGTGCTGTAGTGTTTCCAGCCTCTTTGATGTGGGGGGTACAGGTGGGGCAGGGATGAAACAGCAGTGAGGGTGCGTTAGGTTTGCTTTACCTCGCAGCCCGGCGGATAGAGAGCGATCAATGCATACAGTACAGCAGCGTTGCCTCTGCAGACTCGGCGCAGTCAATCACTTTAAAGGGACTCCAGGTTGTTGATTGTGGCTGAAGAGAACTAAACATTGAACAGATGCAGAAGCTTTATTGTCGGTTTGCTCAGTAAGTCTGCCTGGAAAACCACACGACCCTCTCCGTCTTACTGTAGTTTCTTTATTGTTGCTCTGTGTTGTTTTGTCTGTCTCTTTTTCTCTCTCTCTCTGCCAAGCTAAGGCACTGTAATCCTAGTTAATGCCTCTTCATGTAATCCACATGTAAATATGAAACACAATTATACTAATGCTTAATTCCAGTGAGCCTTAAAGAAGCCGGCATTAATTGAAACAGGACATGTTCCTTTGGTGCTTCACTTTTCGTTTTTTCTTTGTTTGGATGTATGGATTTCTGGGATTAGTCTTTTCTTTTCATACCTTCCTTTCTCTCTGAACATGTGTAGGTATTTTAGTGTCTGCGTGAACTCATGGAAATATTTGTCAAAGTTTCAGTTGTTTAATATCTTACAGACGAAGGCTCCAAAGCCAGCTCTTCTCTCTCAAAGCTCTCTGAGTGTAAGCAATCGATTGAGTTAGCTCAGTGAGAATACATCTTTATGCTGGAAAGTGTATGACGTTGTCTTCTCTTTTGAACACATCTTTGAAGCATACTAGGAGCTCTGAACGCAGCGTGGCCTGTGCACTTTTTTCTCGTTCACCTCCTTTTTGCCTCCCTCTGTTTCTCTTGTAAAACATTATAATGATGACACTCACTCATTAAATTCCCAGAACTGATCCGATTTATTGCGTAAGTTCATCATCAATTTTCCCACCATGCGACTTTGCAAAGAAAAAAGGTGTTTTCTGTTCGTTCTCAACCAACAAACATCAGATGTTATTTTTACGGGAACTGTTGCCGTAACGGTTCCTGAAAGGCAGCCGCCAGCTGAGACGTGGGGAGAGGAAGACGAACAGATGGACAAATTGGTAGGCAGGCAGACAGAGCGACAAAGAGTGATAGCTTCCACACACCACTTCTAAATTATAGCGAAAGGAAATGAGACACAGAAAGAGAGAAATGACATAAAACATGAAAGGAGAAAATAAAAAAGACAAAGGGGAGAGGAGCTGGGGGACTTCCAGTGAACTCAGCGTGGATTCCTGCAGTCTACGAGGGGATTTGAAGTTAAATAAAAATGATTGGATCAAGGTGACTGGTGCTCGACTGTTGGCAGAATTACAAGACATCACACTGATGTTTTTTGTCAGTTTTATCTCAGTTAGGACGGCTTTTCTTCTTTATTTGGATCTGAATGTCAGAAGGATTGTTTTTCATTACGTCTTTTTCTTCTTTCTGTGTCGCCTTCTCCTCATCACATCGCTCGGTTTTATTCACACAATAATAATATTCTAAATTTATATGATATCACTGTTGTTTAGTTTTGTGGATATTTCCACTGAATTCTGGGTGAGAAAATGGGAGAAATTTCCCATTAGAAAACAAGAAAATGTTTAGCTTCAAGCTATAAACATTAAGGCCGCAACTAATGATCATTTTCATTGTTGATTAATCCGTCTATTTCTTTCTCGTTTAATTGATGAGCTGTTTGGTCTATAAAAAGTTAGAACATTTTGAAAAATGTCAATCAGTGTTTCCCCAAAAGCCCAAAATGAAAATGTCTTGTTTTATCCACGACTCAAAGATATTCAGTTTACTGTCATAGAGGAGTAAAGAAACCAGAAATTATTCATATTAAGAAGCTGGAATCAGAGAATTTTTACTTTTTTCTCCTCAAAAAATTACTCAAACAGATTAATCGATTATTAAAATAGATGGCGATTAATTTAATAGTTGACAACTAATCGAGTAATTGTTGCAGTTTTAATAAAAATGCTGAATTAAGCCCAACAAAAAACCTGTCTACAATCAAAGAATAACCAGTTGGGGTCAGAGAATGGACGGTGCTCGACCATTTTCTTTCATTCCTTGCATCGTCAAATGAGTGCAGGCCATGATTTACATCACAATTTAAAATAGAACAAATCTTTCCTACAAATTGTACTATTTATACACCGCTGTACAATGATGAAATAACCCCTGGAAATCAGACAATATGATAAAAACAAATGCTCTCTGAAAACCCCCAAAAATAAACAACAATGCATCACTTTGAATAATGCTGTTGAGCTGAATAAATCTCAGTGCTATGGTCAGTTAATAGCAAATGGCCATTATAAAAAAAAACAAAAAACGTTGAACAGCAGCTGTGAGATCAAGTGGTAGTGAAGCATGGTCTTTTTCATGGATTATTAAAAACACATAATGTAATTACTATGCGTGATGTAAAAGAAGTGCACAATGAAATGAGAATATGTAATACAAAACTGGTGATGCTTTAAACTAATGTAATGAAGTATAGGAAGCACAAAATGCCTTATTTTGCATATAATTATGTTTTAATGAATGACCGTGATGGAGGGATAATCATACAGTTTCCTCTCCTCCTTCTCCTCCTCCTGCATTCTTCTCATTTTCACTCTTTTCATCGCAGTAATTCTGTTTGTCAGGGGAAAAGCTCTCTCCTTCTCTGTTACGGTTTTGAGATATTTCTCTCGTCGTGCTTTGACAATTTCCATGACAAATATTTTAAGATCATCTGTTTTTCTTTCCTCGTTTTCTCCTGTTTTCCCCATCAGCTTCATAACAGCTTGTCAGAGGAAACTTTTCCTTTATAAAGTTTATCTTTATACTTGGTACATCTCCACTTTTTGCCTTCTCCATCTCCTCACCCTTTTTTATTGTCTGTGTGTCACATATTTTGTTACCAAACCGCTCTGCGTCTGCTTCCAAATCATCTCTTAATGCTGATTTCTGAAGCGGCGCATCAGCGTTTTGTGTGTTTTGTGAAAGCCATCGGGGATCAATTTCATTTATCTGCCATTTATAGGAAACCGCGCCGTAAATTCAATAAAAGATGCTCTATTTTCCGATGTGTCATGCTCAATGAAAGCTCAAAGGTCAGATTTTCATTGGCTGGGGCACACAGTTATCATCATAAAGTGCAGTGAAGTAATGAGGAATAAAGATGATGATGGTCATTTTCTAGAGTGTTACCACGCTTAAAATAAGATCACGCTAAATCACAATCCACAGTAAAAGTGAAACCTAATGTAAATAATTTCAACCTATTATACCAATTTGTATCTATATTGACAGTTTGTAGGCTGTTTGAATATTTGGTGAGTAAAGAGAAACCAATTCATTGGATGAAAAGACAATGAATGAGCAACAAACAAGGGCATGAATAGTACATTGAGTCATTCAGTCTAAAAGTTTGATTAAAAAGTTCCCTAATTAAAACTCAACAGTAGGATTTAGATTTGAACTTAATAGTCTGAGCATGATTAAAGGGTGTGAAATCATCCTCACTATTTATTTATGTTTATTTCTCTCTCTCTCTCTCTCTCTCTCTCTCTCTCCCTACGTCGTAGCGCTCTTGATTGCCACAGCTGAGGTCGCTCAAAAACATGTCTGACTGAGTTTTGAACCTCACACATCATAAAGTCGTTGTGAGGAAACGCAGTGCCAGGCCAGATGAAAGTGCTCGCTGCCCCGCAAATAACACCACATTAACACGGACGGAGACGAGGCAGACAGACAGACAGACAGACAGATGTGTGACTAAAGGCTGTAGATGACAGGATAACAGAAATATTAGTTAATATGTTGTGTATGTTTTGTTAAAATATCAATCAACACTTGTTTCTATCAGTGTGAATATACAGTAATGAGTTCAAGAGGATGGGACCAAATTGCTTGAGCACCAATAATTTTGGTACATCAGGGTGTTTCATTGCTGCATCAAGCATAAAATTGATTCATAAATGAATTAACTTACATCTTTATATGTACCTGGTGGTGTTTTTTATCAGCCACGTGGTGGAGGAGAAGGGAGGGACGGGCTACATGGGCCCACGTCTCGACTTGATCTGGGGACATTAAGTTTACATACACCCCTGACACCCCTGTTCCTTAGATTACATTTGTGTAATGTCTTTGGCTTCTCAGGTGAAACGGGGGGCATGTAACGTTGAATGACAGCATGACATGAATGTTTTCTACATTAGAAGGAGCAGAAGAATGTTCAAAATCATTTTTCATCAGCCTTCATCACATTTATCACCTCAGCCAAACGTACAAACTTTGAATACTTAGGCAATTTTTAAAATTTCTGGCATCATGTTTTAAGAAATTAGCTATAAAGACCAAAACCGTTTTTTGTACCAGGCTGTAAACATGTTTATTTCTGCTGTAACGTTGTGCATTTTAACATGGAGGTCTACGGGGATTGAATCGCTTTTAGAGCAAACCTCAAGTGGCTATTTGAAGAACTGCAGTTTTTGGCACCTCTGCTTCATTTCTCAGCAACGGAGGTTGCCGCTTGTATAAAATGCACAGAAAATTATAGATAATGGCAACAACAACAACAAAAGTCTGAAAGGAAACGTTTGTGTGTGTGTGTGTGTGTGTGTGTGTGTGTGTGTGCGTGCTGGGTGTGTGTGTGTGTGTGTGTGTGTCTGCTGGGTGTGTGTGTGTGTGTGTGTGCTGGGTGAAGACAGGTATGCAGCCATCTAATTAGTTCTGAGGATTAAGCCGAATGATGATTGGATTTAATTAGTCTTTTGTTCTAAAGCACATCTGCCTCCCTCTGTCTTATCTTTCACTTTGGCTGTCTCTCTCTCTCACACACACACACATGCGCACACACACACACACACACTTTTAAAAGTAGCATCCTCAGTGCAGAAGCTCTCAAAAATGATTAATCAATCAAGGCAAAGTCTACTGTCACGCCAATCGCTTATAATGTAACATCCAGCATGTGTGTTGTGTGTGTGGAGGTTGAGGTGAACGGGATCCCCGGCTCCGTCCCTCAGAGACCCTCTTAGCTGATCAGGGCCGAGGTGTGCTCAGCCAGACGTGTCCTCTCCTCGTTAAGGTGGGCCGTTATGCTAACGAGCTCAGGGGAGTTTACACTAACGAGCGCATGTGTGCGTTCGGAGGGACGTTACACACGCTAGAGCTAAAAGGAGCGGTGGCACGTGTGTTCATCCCTCTCTGTTTGGTTATGCATGTGGAAGAATCCCTGAACACTTGTCTTCTCTTTGTAGTTCAAGTTTGGGTGTAAGTTAACGTAGCCACCTGGAATGTCAACACCTTTTCTAAAGTCTCCCTTTCTCACTGTATCCCACACACACACCGACGCTGTAGGCATTAGAGCTAACAGATATCCTTCCCTACTTAACCAGTCAGCGTCTGATCTGATGAACTGGACTGCAGACTTTGTAACGTGTGCGTGTCGACTCCTCTATGAACTTATTTAAGCTGCAGTTACCCAGAAACAGTTTCTCAGCATCGCTACATTTTCTCAGAAGGACGATTTAGAAATCCTATAACACATAAGGACATGATCCCTCACCAGCTTCCCACACACCAGTTGCATTGGTTCGACTGCCAGACCAGGAAATAAACCAGATAATGCAGTGATGGACCCCTTGAACCACAAAATGTATCCATGCAATTTGTTATTGCACTCATTTTGTTATTGCACTCAGGGTCTGAAAGCAGGCAAGAATTTTTTTATTTTATCTGCCACATTTGAAATCACTGCGCTAAATGAAAGAATAGCGTTTTAGATCTGACGTCATTCAATATACAATATATATTTCCACAAAAAACTTTAGATGCATGGTAAATTCCAGTGTTAACATTACACCGTAGCTTCTGGGGGAGCCTTACTTTTTTGGGGTAGGAGGTGGGATACATACATGAATGCGTCCGCCATTATTCAAATTCAACGTTGCAATGTCTCTGTTATTCACTCTCTGTGGTCGGGAATCACAGCACAAAGTGTCTACCGTCTCTCTCTGGCTTGACCACACACTCGCTACACACTGAGCTATTCCTTAGCGAAGTTGATGCAGTAACGATTAGGCGTGTATTTCTATCCACTCATATGCTAACCTTCCTAAGAGTGTCTTTGTGTTGTGAGTTTTCCTTGTCCACCAAAGTGGCGGATGGTCTGACGATTTTACCCGCCGCTGTCAACAATTTACCTGCAATTGGAGGGTTGTGGGTGCAAATTTCAGAGCCTGATTACCACTATAATTCAAGTTATTACATGTGTCAATGAAAAAAATCGTAAGAAATAACCAACATAAAATATAGTAACCTATCAAAAGTTTCCACGTTATATGCTCAGCGTTATGCATTACGCAGAGCAATATTCATTATTACTTCATTTGTTTCTGCATGACGCACGTACAGTATACCTTTTCACTCTTTTTGTGAAAAGGGAAATATTGCATGTGCTACTGTTTATATGTACTGCGTTTTCTTAGCTTGGATTTCTGCGGTGTGTGTGTATGTGTGTCTGTGTGTGGAAATGTGTGTCTATGCTGTTGGCGTAGTATTTTAGATTCAGATGGAGAGTCTGATAACATCTTCTGGAGGTCAGCCAGGTCTGAATCCTCTCTAACTTTTTACCTTTCTTGGCTCTTAGTGTGTGTGTGTGTGTGTGTGTGTGTGTGTGTGTGTGTGTGTGTGTGTGTGTGTGTGTGTGTGTGTGTGTGTGTGTGAATCTTTCTTGGCTCAGATTTGAGGACAGTGGGTGGTTTTCTCTGTTTCCACTTTCTGCCAGCACTTCTTCAATCCTTTCCTCACCTCCTACTTTATTTATTCAGTCTTTTATTTTGCATGTTCCCGTTGTTGTTTTCAAGTATTTACATCTGTTCATCCCTCCATCCATTATTGTTTACATTTTACTCTTTCTCTCAGCTCTGATTTCTTCTCCTTCTTCTATATGTCACAAACACATCCTGTATTTCTTCTTATTTCCAGTCTCTCTCTCTCTCTCTCTCTTACTCCATCTCTCCCCTCTCCTTCTCTCGGTGTCACCACCTCTTTTAATGGGTGTCACCTGCTGGAGTAATGGCCAGGGCTCAATGTGCCATAGCAGTAATTTAACACTGTCACACACACACACACACGCTGAGGCACACACAGTGATGGATTACTCTGGGGACTGTTGCAGAAGTGCTGTACGTAGGACAGTCCTGCTTGACAGCGGTAAATTAGTGTTTGTGTGTGTGTATGTGTGTGTGAAGCACAAGTGACCACTACAAATTAAACATGCTATGAGAGGAGATGCAGCTCTGGCCAGTGTGTTTTTTAACTGGTTTCGCAGACGAGTTTGATTCCAGTTCTGTGCGGTTGGGACCTGGCTTGAGAGGATTTTTTGGTGGTTGCTGGAAGAAGTCGTGAAAGTAATAAACTGCGACATGGTTGTGAGAATAAATGTCTGTTTTGCCACTCAGTATCATCATCTGATGTGACGTAACAAGGGCCGAATCTATAAAGCCAGTTCAAGCGTTTACATGTGGTGATCTAACATACCAGTTGCCAGATCCATAAAACTGTATGTTCACAGCTAAAACGGTGTGTGCACAAAGACGAATATATCAGCCCGTTCTCTTTCCCAGGGCGTCGAATCCCGATGCTTTGTCACGTTCATCTGCATGTGATACCGTATGAGACGCACCCGGTTTTCAAGCAACTACAATGTAAACCCATCCGCGTCAATATTAAATGCTCAGAGAAAGTGGTTGGGGGGTGTGGTGACGTAGATTAAAGAGCGGAAAAAACACTCATAGGGGGATGGAAGGGGAGGTGGAAGGATCCAACAAACACAGGGCTTTCATCCAGGAGACCGCTGTTTGAAAGATTCACTTTCACTTTACAATCAGCTGTTCGTTCGTGTCCCGTGTTCACAACGCTCAGTTTCATTTTTACTTCATAAATGTAGTAATTTTAAGCAAAACCATGATGTTTTTTCCTAAACCTAGCTAAGTGGTTTTGCCTGAATTCACTACATTAAGCACGTGTTTATTGAGAGAGAAAAATGACGCCAAAGGTCTGAAAAAGTGTCAGTATATGACAAGTTGGAATGATAGTGCATTTAATATGCACAATTTGTGTCAGATTCATAAATCTGTGCTCACACATGTTCCTATTTTTTGTAAATTTCCATGTGGGCGCACGCGGTTGAGCTTTCCTCACCCATAGTTGGCCATAAATTTACGCAAACTTGCCCTTAATTAATCCCCTGTTTGCATATTAATATATCTGTCTGCCTGCTCCAGCAGTCTTGAGAACCTCCAATGAAAACAGCAGCAAAGAAAAATGCAGTTTAACCGATTGCCTGTGTGGCATGACACGCATGGCCATTATGCGTGTGTCCAAAGTTTTTGTGCGTATTCATCGTCTGAGCATCTGGTCTGTATCGGCGCTGCTACATTTTATGTTTCCAGTCAAAGCAAAAGTAGTTTGTTTGGAATAAACAGAAGGAAAACTGGGCAGCTGGAATTAGACACAAACACTGCCATGGCTCAACAGACTGGCTTAACCTCTTAACAGAACAGTCAAAAAAAAAAAAAGACATCACACTGTTTGATTGACATGTGTTCTCTGAGAAACGTGGTAGAAAAACACCAGAGCGAGATGCTGAGGACCGCCACTTTCATTATTTGCCCTGGCTCCGTCAGATGATTGATGCCGGGCTGCGTTTGAGTTTACCGTGAGCTGAGGCTGCAGGAGAAGGAGTATTACGTAGTACGGCCGTGCTGTAGGTGGTCGCAAACACAGAGAAACACACGGAAAGATCAAAACATGTGAAGGCTGTGGGTCATTAACACCATGAGCATGCACACAGTCTCGACTCGAAAGCGGTGGCATGGTGGAGCAGAAATGTTTTATGTTCCTTTTCAACACCTGGTCGGGAAAATGAGAGAGAGACAAAAAGAGAGAGAGAGAGAGGGACGGAAAACGGCTGCCTAGTGGCTTTTTGAGCGCCCATATGATGCCCGTGTACCATGCAGTGTTTATCATCCATACACAAGTTTGGAGCTGCCGTCTCCTACAGAGGTTGGCAAGACATCAGTCACTGACACACACACACATGAATACTTCACAGGCAGGACTGCTGAGTGGGGTTTTTGCATGTGTGTGACTGTATCCTCGGCCCATGTTTTTATGCATATTTTTGAGCATGTATGTGTCTTACAGGCTGTTCTCATACACCGTTCGTAGCTGTACCTATGAAAGGTAATGCGCTGAAATTTGTATGTATTCCACAAAATCAATTCGTATGTAATCCACGTAATTGTGAACCAAGAAGTCTACAGAGCAACGTACTCCATGTAGGGAGGAGGTCAGGGTGGATGGGTGGGTCAAAAAACACCAGACTTTCCGTGTGAAACCAGAAGTCAACGTTGATTTATTTGCCACATAACTTCCATACTTAAGTTACGCCATTTCTGATGTTATTTTAACCCAAAATGCAATCTTTTCCTAAACCTAACTAAGTAATTTATATCACGTAACTTGCGCACTTAGTCGGTTACGCCAATTCCGGTGCAGCGTTACCACCTCCAGTGCGGTGTTTTTTAACCACGGTCTATTCCTTACGAAGTAGTTTTGTTGCCTAAACCTAACCAAGTTGTTTCCTGTGAAGACGGACGTTTATTTTGAAAAGACTGGAGTGGAAATTGATGCCGGACATTCATAGGAAAACGCACAAAAAAATGTGAAATAACTTTTCGTAAGATATCATACGAACCGTTGTGTGAGCATACGTTGGTGTTTTAATGCAAGGGTTTGTGTATGAGAATGTCTTGAGACCAGTGTGTGTGTGTGTGTCCTGTTTGTGTGTGTTTGAGTGTTTTCAAAAGCTCTTTGACGGTTGACTGACAATTGAGGAAGATGGATGGGTTGCAGAAACTGGACAGCGGGGGATCGGAAGGGGTCTGTTGATTGTGTGTATTTGTGTGTTTGCTTGTGCATAAGCCTACATCAATGTGTGTGTGTCTGTGTGTGTGTGTGTGAGGGGGACACCTGCTGACTGATAGACATTTCAGGCTTTCAGGCTTTTGGCAAGAAGAGATGAGATGACCATATGTGTGTCATAGATTTCCCCCTTCAAATATGTATCCATAGCAGCAGCGCAGCACTGGACACAAAACAGAGACAGACTGTGGACGAGCTTCCAAAAACCTCTCGTCACCACCATCAGCTGGTCCACACTTTCTGTATTGTTCTCAAACGAACAATGTCTTCACACTGAATCTTCCTTTAAGGAATTTTACTCCTATCCCAACTAGCTTCTTTGTCACAGATTCATGCAGTTGAGAAACATTTTTTGCTACCTCGCTTTATCACTGTGGTGCCAGAGCCAGAGAAAATAAACGGTGAAAGTCAGAAAATGCTGGAAGCTGACAGAAGTTTTTCTGTGGTTGTATGTTTTCTTCTTTCAGCAATCTGCACTGACCATTTTGCCTTAGATAGGCTGAACGTGTTTGAAATGAGCATACATCATTCCCCGCACTGTAACGTAACCGCACATTTCATTTTGTTCCTTTAATCACTCATTTTATATACACAGTAGACTTCAACATGCGGATAACACTTCAGTCTGATCAGAAACACTGAGTACACTTTAGTGTCTAAGGGTTAACAGTGTCATGTTTTGTAGACATTAGATTGTATGCTATGATAATAGACCCTTTTCTTGCGTCTCCACATGATCATATAATCAGGAATTGTAGAAATCCGGGTAATTTTTAGATGTAGTTGCAGGACATTTTCCGTGGTTTGGCTTCGTCTCATGAAATATTTTCTAGATACTATTAGAGCCACAGCTGGTATCAATTACAAAAATGAACATTTTGAAATTGTAGATGCGTGGTTTGTGTTTGACACTGACAACATGTAGCTATGATAATGTGTTTATCATACAGTGCTGAGTCACAAACAAAACATTTCTTGGAACATTTTTGAAGGAATGGGAAAATGTGATTGAGCTGGACTGTGTGTTCGAGGAGTGTAAGTGTGTGTTTTTCTATATCATCTAATCATACAGTAAATACATCCAGCTGTAATGGAGACAATAAGCAGAAACACAGAAGAGTTTGACTTGGAAAGACACAAAAGAAACTACTATATAAGCGCAGAGCCAGACCTGGAAACAGTTCTATTTGATCATATGTTAAACCTCCTAAAAATAAATATAGGTTTATAATATGTGTTTTAGCCACTGCAAAGAAAAACACCGGCATCCGTATAAAAATCCTAATGTTTTTATAAACTCTCAACACTTGGAAACGGACTTGTCCAAATCTGCATCTGCGACCAGTCAACTGTCACCAGAGATGAAATACAATAACTGATCCTACGTCACTGCCTGTGTCTAACTTTTTTGAATACCTATGTTTTATAATGAGATCTGAATATTTCCTTGAACTACAGTAACATGATTTTACATCCACAACTCACACTCAGTCCCAGCATATGCACATAAGTGAAAGGAAAGGTAGATTTAGCCTTACCTGATTGGATAATGTGAACACAGAGGGAGTTCCCAACTAAATCTCAATGATAGGATGATAGTATAAAGCAGAGATTTTGCCAAGCTCAGTTTGTACACGATGAGTATCACCCTACAATATTTAATAAGTAAAGTGTTACCTGATGCTGTGTAGTATATTTCCACGTCATTAAGTCATACTGTAATATCATCAAAGCATCAAATACCTTTTTCACACCAATGACCAGGGTTGGACCAGGGTTATCCGACCCATGTTCAACCCTTCTTTTGTCAGTTCAAACCAGTCAACACGGGTTAATTCCCGCTCATGACAATTCGGTGCAAAAACGTTGTTGTTTGGGGGATAATTTGGTGTAAATATAGTACATAGACTACAACATTTTCAGCTTTGTAAAATGTTAAACTATGTTTAATGTTACGTGGAGCTGTAACGTATGCAAAAACATACAGACAACATACAAATTTACAGTATCTATCAATCAACACTCATTAACCTATTTTCCTGTCTATCTGCAGTACCCATTTATCATTTATTAGACAACATTGTGCTATCTAATATGATAATATATGCTACTATTAAAAAAGGATTAGAAACTTATAAAGACTGAAATGTATATTTCACTCACTCTACCATTCCAGAGACCAAGATTTGCCACTTATAGTAGGCATACTAACGTTTTTCAGCTGGGCATGTGGCAAAATAGATTTGTCCCGCCCTGGTTGTTAGCGACCCTGGTGCGTACCATTCACATTGAAATCGACCCTGGTCTGACCCTAGTCCGACCCACCTCTCGATCTGGGTCATGAAGCCGAGTCGGTCAACGCTGGTTCAACCCTTGTTGAGCCCTCGGTGTGAAAGGGGTAAAAGTAACAACGACCCAATCACATAATGGATGCCTTATCCCTCTCACGGATGGAAGACTGACTGGGCATGTTGGAAATCTCAGCTCTGCACTGACAGTTGCAGCCATCGTAAAAGTCCCACTTTATGCATTTTGGACCTCCGATCTGCTGCATTACTCCAGATGTTTTTGTCTTGAATATTGCACAGCACCAAGTGAAGATATTTTAAAACACCACTTCATGTCAACCAAAACCATTCCTCGTAACGCCAAATGGCTGAAAGGACAGCAAAACCTGACTTGTAGTTCAAGAAGGAACGAAACATGGAACACCTACGGTGACTCCATGTTAGCCTCGTTTCCACTGCAGCCAGTAAAAACAAGCTTTTTGCAGTATTTGCAGAACATTTTATGAGTTCAACATATGTTGCCATTCGCCTAAAACAGTACATGTGAAAATGCAGCTATGTTGTAAATCTGGCGTGTGAGGATGATTTTCTGTGCAGGTCATCTTGTCATTTTGTGCCATCGGATGCAAGAGTGCATTGATATATTCCATGATAGACTGGTAAAGCAGTTAACCTTCGACCTGCATTAGATGAGACGGGGATTGTTTGCCATAAATCACTCAGTCTGTGAGAGGTTATTCTGATTATCCAAGGCTACATATTTTTTCAAAATCCCAACATCAGATTAAAACAACCTTGGTATCACAAAGATCCCCTCAAAAAGATCACCTCTTCATCCATATCACCCTTTAGGTAATTTACAGGGTCACAGAGTTAATTGGGCGACACATAAAAGGCCAACCCCACCTTTTAACTCGATGAACTCCCTCAACTTGACATTGTCTGGGCTGGAAATAGCTGCCAGACAATGTCAATGAGTGTTTTATCATTTACCTCCTTTACCTGACTTAGAAGTAGGGCTGTGTATTTGTAAGAATCTGGCGACACGATACAGATCATGCAACCCGATATCACGCCAAAGCGTGTAGTAGACCCGTCTGTCCACCAGAGGATAGTGTGTCAGTGACACATTTTGCCTCGCAGAGACATGATTATTACACGCCTGTATTTACATGCAGTAGCAGCAAGGGGCAACAAAGCCACTGACTTCACAGATCAGGCAAGAAAACCACTTAGTTGTGGTAAGGGAAAACGTCATGGTTGCGCTTAAAATAAGTACGTAAACTAAGAAAAACTTGTACGGAAACAACGTAACATCAGTGCAGAAAACACATGACAAACGTCAATAACATAACTTACAAAACAAAACACCGGTCTTAAACATGGGTTTCCCGCTTGAAAGTCCTTTGTTTGTTTGACCCATGTGTCATGATACAGGGATTACGTTTCAATATACTGCAATATATTGCAAAACCGCAATTTTTTAAAATCTAATTTTAGTAAAATTGTCATAGTATAAAGAACACACCGCCATATGCATAAAATCTGTAAAACATTTTTTACTTTTGATGCAGTCAGAACAGTGGGATCTGCTTTTGCATTTATCACAGTCACCGGGGGCGTTTTGTTCGTGCTATTAATTCGCACATCAATATATTTTTTCGAACTGTTGTATTTGTCATGAGTACTTTCACATAAAACGTAAATATTACGCGGCGAAAAAGCAACTTAATTATTTTTTCGAACAAGGTCGATTTTCTGACCTTTTGCACAGCGAATAAAGGCATCAACCAATCAAGCAGAGCGGGATGAGTTGCGCCGATATTTATGAAACAAAGAGGCTACGTAGTCCAAACCAAGACGGCAAACTTTATTACTCCTTTCAACCTTGACAAAGTCAGCACAGACCAGATCAACTCTTTCTGTTCTATCCTTTCACAATAAAAGCCCTAGACATAACATATGTAAACTGACTTAACATCCAACATCATAGCACTACTTTTTGGGCAATCTGAGCCACTGTCTATCACAAATCTTTGCATGTAAACGTTTAATTTGATTATAAAAATCGATAGTGTTTTAAAAATCTTTACAGTATCACAAAATATTATATTGCACTACTCAAGTGTATTGATATTTTCTTACACCCCTACTTAGAAATGCATAAAAGGGGGAGGAAGCGTGAGCAAAAGGGAGAGAGACACTGATAGTGACAGACAGTAAGTGCCATCTGGGCAAACCACCATTTACAATCATTATCAGAGCTCGACCACAAACTACACACACTACTCTGACGTCCTCTTAGTCACTGTCTTGCTCTCACACACACACACACACAAACACAAACATTTATCTTCCCGTACAGACAAACACGCACGGACTCACACGGTGGTCTCGGTGAGATCAGAAGTGTCTGTCAGGAGAATTTGTGGCAGCGAGATGAGAGATCAGCATCATCAGTAGGGTACATCTTGGAGCCATTGGCTGGCTACCATTTAGAGACCACAGACGGAGGGGTACCCTCCCAGAATAACACACACACACACACACACACACACACACACACACACACACACACACACACACACACACACACACACACACACACACACACACCACAGTACTGCTTGTCTATCCGTTGTAGATCAGCAGATCACATGAAAGAGTAGTTATGTAGAGACACGGCATGTGAGAGGAATCAAAACTGAGACAAAAAGGGTGGAAAAGGAAGGAGAGAGGGCAAGATGAAAAGGAAATAAGATGGATGGACGAAAAGAGGAGAGAAGCAGAAAATGTGTGTATGGAGGAGGGGGTCTGGGTTAAAAAAGAAAGGGATGGGGTCCTGTCATCTCCTTGCCTGAGTTTTAACCACGTCGCCCCTCAACTTCACTCACACATGAAAGACTTGTAGCTTCATCCTGTCGTCCAGACACACACCGAGACACACACTCCATCACACCACCGGCATTCTCACACGTACAAACTGATACGCATGCACCTCCTCTCAACACGTACACACACATGCACAGGTTCCCCCCGCTACTTTAACGACTTCTATTGTTCTGCGCGGTGCTTCTCCCTACATATGACTTCCATATGGGGGGGAGCCACGGCTAGCTGTGAAAACTACTGTACTTCAGCTCCAATCTATATGACTCTATACAAGCCCCGCGTGGGTCCTGCTAAAGGTGTCAGGACCAACGTACAACACATGGTAACCTGACCTCCACTACCGCTATGTACCTTATGTCTCACAGGTGTCATTCATAAGCAGGAGCACGGTCGAAGCCATATGCGAGGTAGCAGAGGAAACAATCAGTAGCAGAGAGCTGGAATAAATGCGGTAGCATTATTATTATTATTTCTGACCACTTTTAAAAGCATGCCAAAGGCTCTTACATTGATTTCCTAGCTTCCAGGCAACTGTTGCTTTCACTTCTTTCAGAACAGAATGAAAATCTATTTGAAGAAACCTAAAAATTGCTTTAGAAAGGTAATCCATCATAGTTTTGTCACTTTTACTTCTTTGTCAAAGGTTCTTCGATTGGTTCTCAGAGCGTCTGGGATTTTAGAGTTGGCAACCAAAGAGCAAGCTGTTAAATGCCAAAAAAAAGAGGAAGAAAAATCACAATGTTCTTTTCACCATATGTATGTGCGCTAATTGTTTGTCTTCTGGGTTTGAGTTCCATTCATCCACTGCTTCTCGACACGTGAATCCTTGATGTTTGAGCATCCTATCGGTGCTGTTTGTAATAGTTCGCAGACATGTGACGTAGCACAATGAGTGACATGCAGAGCTGGTGGCGTAGTTTATGGAGAGACCGTTATTGAGAGTTATGTGGTATAATAACGAGTATAATAAGCGAGAAAGTCTACTACAGGCGGGTGGGAGCGGTAGTGGTGGATGGATAAAACAAACACAGGATAGACCGCTAGTTGTGTCCCGTGTTTATTGTAAATAATGTAACAAACATAGTAATTTTAAGCCAAACCATGATGTTTTTACAAAACATAACCAAGTAATTTTTTTACAATTTTTGTTTTGTTTTATTTCAATTTACAACGTTAACCACATAGAAGAAAATTAAAACTGTGACTGTAATCTGGGAGAAAATTCGTTTCCCTCTAAACTTTATTGAGAATGCAGTTTAGATGTATGGCGACGTAGTTTTGTAGGAGACAGGGTTGATTACTGCATGGCAATAACATACGTTTTTCTAAATAAATAGGGCAAAAAAATGACAGTTTACCATATTTTCGCTCAATAATCTTGCATTTTCCTTACTCTATTGCTTTATAACGCAGTATTTCACAAGCATGCGTATCTGGTAGTGCAGGTTAAGTGCCCGAGGCTTGAGGTGATTAGTGGTTATGTTGATGCTGCTGGACGTGGTTTCGGGGCTGCTACGCCTCTGCTGTGGTATGTCTCTGTGGCCATATGTGTCCCATAAAGGTGTCAAGACCAATGCAGCACATGGTAACCAAAGTTCAGCCTCTTCTGTGGATTCTGCAGGATCACTTCTGTGGAAGCCTTTTTATCCATAAGATTAGCTGGTTTTGACTTTTGATGATTGTTTTTTCTGCTGTAATAATTTTGTTGTGGTAATCGCCCTTTAGTGTTTTATGTGGAAGGAGGTTTTTTAGAAAAGATTCAAGTCACACACTCACACATTCCCCTGGCATGGATACAACAAGCACTGCGTACAGATCAGGTGTGTGTGAGGTGAGAGACGGAGAAAGAGGAAAACAACAAACAGAAATAGCTCAAGAGGCTACACGGAGGTTACAGAGATCAGAGAAAGCACAAATATAGAGTAAAGAAAAAGAAATCAAAACAGGGGATAAACAGAGGGCTTGCAGACTTGGCATGTTAGTTTAGCGTCTCAATCCATCCGCTCCCTACTTCATTAATCTCCGTCTCTAAACACTCAAATTACTAGCCGGCTCCATCATAAAAAATGAAAACAACCGTATCTATGCATGTAAAACGCAGGAATAGAAGAAAACTGACGGAATGGCAGGGGAAAATTCTGCATAAAAAAGGGCCACATTAAAAAATCATAAAGATGTGGAGAGATTTTGGATATGTTGCATTCTTTCTGGTTATTTATTTATAAGCGTCAGCTGCCTCGGAGTCACCCCCACCCTCAAGCTCGGTGCTGCCCCAAACTGGAACCAGATTTCTGTGAGGCCAGGAGGTGGTGGATGTTTTTCTGGGTCCTGAAGGAAAGATTGGATCAAGAAGGGGGAGATTTCATGGTTTTGGGGTTTTTGGGGAGAAAAAAAAAACACATATCAGGGGGTGGTTGTGTTTTTTTCGCTGAGGGCCTAAGGTTGACTGACAGAGGGTGAGCTTTAGAGTCTCCCTCCTTCAATCAGTTCGACTTGGACGAGCTAATGCAGTCAAGAAAATATTTTCAGAGGTTGAATTACATTATTGGCCAAGTTCAATAAACATGCAGGGGTTTAATCTCCACATTTCCAAGTAAAGTATTAGCGTATGATTATTTGGCGTTAGTGTTTAAGTGTAGATAATGATTGAAGAGCAGAGCAGCGCTCCAGGTTTTTTTATGAGTATAGTATAATATAAATGGTACTTTTAGGTTGTTATTGCTAATAATAATATCTATCTCTATAATTTTATTTAATGTTAACCGCACAAATCAAATATTTGGAGCAACGTATTAACACGGCACCACAAGTTTAATAATACATTGTTATTTAGTTCATAACAACTCAAAATAGTGCAGCAAGTACTTGCCAATAATGATCCATGACATACATAAGATTATAAAGATTCTGACAATTAAAGTAATAAATGCATTGAATAAGAATAAATGTAAATGACTCACAACATTATAGAACGCTCCATTTACATTTTTAATTTTATTGCATTAGAAAATGTTTCAAGCCCAAATCGTCTGTAAGACTAAATGTTTCCTATACTTAAAATACATTTTATTATGAGACTGTAAAATATATTTTATGAAAACAATAAATAGATGATATAGATCACTGGTTTCCAACCCGTGGTCCGGGCCCCCCTTAGGGAGGCGCCAAGGATCCTAGGGGGTGCGCCAGGATTTTTCTACTCTGAGGTTGTCAAAATTATATTTTCTCATGTATAACTAAAATCATAATAACACACTTACAGGATCATTTATACAAAAGCTTGTGTATAAAACTATTTAAAAAGATATATATTTTTGTTGCTACTTAATAGCAAAATCTAACTAAATATTTTGCTTCAATCCATATTTGTTGGCGTTTAGCCTTTCAAAAACAACATCTACCTTCTGACACAATAACAACAACAAATATTCTGGCTCCAACACTATTATAGTAAATTAATTATATTATGTTCTTAATAATATTAATAATATTATATATCTACATCCGCTTGGCGAATCTATCAAGACGTCATCACTTTACTTAAGTTGACGAAACTGAGTTATATTCAGTAAAGAAAGGTAATTTAATAAAAAAGTGTCACTTTTTTACACTGAGTCACTTTATTCAAATAAAGGATTTTGTTCGTGGATTTCTTTTTTTTTAGGGTGATAATGTCGGGAGGAGAAGTAGGGGGTGCTTTAAAGAAAATAGTTTGGGAACCAGTGATATAGATGGTAAGTTTGCGCGTTCAGAGAGAGTCTTTTTCGTGTGGAACTGACTGTACTGTGTGAAAGCTTTAGTGAAACTCTGTGTTGGCTCAGTTTGACACCGGCAGGCTCTTGTGTGGTTTAAGTGGAAACAGTAGGGGAGAGAAGGACTGAAAATCACCTCTGCTTTTGTCAGTAGCGATGAGAGATTCTGTCTTTGTGTCCCCGCTTTTTCGGCTGTCTTTTCTCTCTCTCTTTCTGCTACATCTGCCTTCCTCTTTTCGGTCTTCTGTTCTGTCTTTCGACTTGCTTTCTGCTGTAACTCTTTCTCAAGTGCCGGCGGAACTCTGTTCCCATTTTGTTCATAAAAATAAATGTCCATTTTCCGCTATCTGTTGTTGATTGATCTAACACAGCTCCAGTTCGGATATGCGGTTCAAGAATGCGCCAAAATACTCCAAATCTTTTACTACGTAGGACGAGAAAACTATTTACATTGTTTTTTTTATATTTGGAAGAAAGAAATAGTGGTTTGTGTGGATAAAACTAAAATGCAGCGGTATTTCCTCCAACATTTGAGCTACACTCTTCTGGGTAGTGGAAGATAAAACTCCCCACAGCAATGAGCGCTCAGTACCAAAGACCTTACCAAAATACTCCTTCTCAATGAATAAATACATTTTGGATCCAAGCGAGACATGTTTTACTCAGAGATGCAGTAAAGTTGTCAAAGATTTACCATTTTGTAATCAAAGGAATAAACTTAAATGTTATTGTCAAAATAGCTACTGTAAGGCTCTTTATCTCCAAATGGCTGCTGTGTTTCCTGCTCCAAAAGGACACTGTTCATACAGTTAACAATAGAGCTGCAACGATTAACAAATTAGTTGTCAACTATTAAATTAATCGCCAACTATTTTGATAGTTGACAGTTTGAGTCATTTTCTCTGATTCCAGCTTATTAAATGTGAATATTTTCTGGTTTCTCCTCTATGAGAGTAAATTGAATATATTTGAGCTGTAGACAAAACAAGACATTTGAGGACATCATCTTGGGCTTTGGGAAACAATGATTCACATTTTTCACAATTTTCTGACATTTTATACTCATCGATTAATCGTGAAAATAATCGACAGATTAATTGACAAGGAAAATAATTGTTACTTGCAGACTAATCAAAATTAAACAAGGTGCTTTTGTAACGAGGACAAATAAGATACATTTTAAAAAGTTATTAAAATATGCTTTCCAAAATAGAAAGTGAAGAAGTCCCTGAGAGTAATTAAAAATAGAGAAACTGCACAATGTTCCAGCTACAGATGTCCCTTTTAAACTATATATTCACTTGATTTTTGCATTTTTTGTATTTTATTCATGGAATTTTCGCTCTTTTTTTAACATTAAATATCGACAACAATCCATTTCCATTGTATTTTATAAAAAACTAAATTAATCAACCCCATAAATACATGTACAATTTTTTATAATATTGTACAAGGGATAATCAGCAATGTGATAAATCAGAGTGAAGTTCTGATGCGATTTGTTTTCAAGTTTCTGTCAAAGTTTCCAGTTTTCGAACATCCAGCTCTCATTCTGGTCGTAATTATTGTATTTTTATCTGTTCTTTCCTTTTGATGTGTTTTTCATCACCTCAATAACAGGAAGAGATAAAGATAGACGACACAGAGGAAAACTAACTAGGATTAAATCCGGAAGTGACACTGTTAGTCGGATATGGATGAGTGAGTGTGTGTGTGTGTGTGGCTAAGTGTGTTTAAGCCTGCGGTCCATATGTGTGTGTGTGTATCCCTTGGATCAGAGAGCAGTGTGTGTGTTGGCTGAGGTTGGGGTGAAATGAGCCGTTTTAATGAGTTAGTTACTGTAGCTGTGTCTGCATGTGTGTGCGTGTGTGAATGTGTCTTGAAGCCCACATGGCTCAGCATGAGTAGCAGCATATCCGTGCATGTACAAACACACACACACACACACACACACACACACTCATAAACTCTTCAAACATCAAATTATGTCAGTGCAGAAGAGTTTGTGAATTTACAGGAACACTCCAGCTGCATTTATGCTTTGATTGCTGCGTTACTGGCTCGTTATGTGACGCCTGCCAAACTTGTAAAAATATGACTCCAGCATAATGAACGTTTACAAAACTGAATATACGAGGATTTATACCGTCCACAATAAGTATTTTTCCAGTTTCCTCTAAATTTAAGTTATTGCAAAGAGAAAGGCCAAGTTGACTGGAAGGAAATCTCTCGCCCATTACTGCAACCAAAGCAGAAAAGTAATTATTATAAAGACAATAAAAAAGTTCTGTAATAGAGAAAGTCCAAATTTTCAAGACTTAAATTTAAGTCAATGTTGCGTCTCAAAAGCTCATTCCGGTCCAACTCCTAGAAGTTAAAGGAGTTAAATGAGGAGTGGAGAAGTTGCCTGGACCAAATTTATGTGGACTAATGTTTTTAAGGAAACATTACGTTCTCCGTCTCTGGCTCAAACGAAGTTACCAAAATAATTACTTTGACTCCCTGGTAGCGATCGCTCCGGCCTGGCTGGGTGATCCATCAGACGGAGTTGGCCATTTGTGCAGATTTTGATCGCTGCGACAAATCAGAATGACACGTTTAAAATAACAAACGTGTCAAATGTGGGTGAGAGTGTGACGCTGAGTGGGTCGAGTGGGTTAGAGTACAGGATGAGTGGATGGTTAAGCATTAAAAGGCGTAAAATGATGAGTGAATAAGCTGCACTCAGGGAATATATAGCCATCAAATCACATTTTAAAGAACTTTATTTTTCTAACCTAAACGCCATTACAAAGCATCCATGTTTAACCTCTTCCACTCCTTGAGGGCGCCGCCGCCCTCAGACGAGGCCGTAGCAGGCCATTTCATTGTAGTGAGACCATTTTTTGAAACTTAACCTCACTGTATAAAATGATCTGTGGTAAACTCTAGGATAATCACAGCCTCATGAAACTTTACAGCCACAAACTAGAGACCTAGAGCATTCAGAGGATGTATTACTTTTCTAACTATATTGACAATAAGATGGTTTCTGAGCAGTTTTAAAAACAGAAGTGCTCGCCATCCAATGGCCAAAAAATGCAATTCTTGCAGAAATCTCCAAATGTCAAAAGTTTTTGACACCAAATCAAAGCATGGCTTTTTCTATGGTGTTCCTCAAGGTCTTGGTGTCTTAATGTGGTATTTTGGAGGGATTGTTGATCATTTTTATTAATTCTCAAGTGGTAAAAAATTGTTAAATTTAGTACCAAACCTGTGTAACAAATGGTATCAACCCAAAAATAGCTGCAACAACTTATGAGACATAATAGAGTATGGAAATGGCTATCTATCATAATGCTCTAAGCCCTTGTACACTTTCACAATTAGTTTTAATTAATTAATAAATTAACAATTAGACATAGTGTTGAGCTGCGTTTCAAATTAATTATCAGGTCCCCAGCTTTCAGATGATGTACACCACTTCTATGTGACATCTACTGTTGACCTGCTATCTCCCCCTAAAGACCCCCTGCACCCCCCTAACAAAGACAAAAACAGATCTATGAAAAAGAGGGGGGGCGGGTAGAAAAAGGTTAAACAAAATGTCACATTGTCGGCATGTTTTGCTGCTTGCTCAGTGGTTTGAGGCTTTGTGTTGACCCTTGGTAATGCATTAATGCACTGTATTAATTTTTCAATGGGAAATCCAATTAGTGAACAGATAAACCACCAACCTTGAATAATTTTAGCCTTAATATATCTCTCTTTCTCTTTTTCTCAGTGCCTCAGGTGTACTCACATGCATACTGTGTAGACATAGCACCCTCAATTACACACACACATACACACACACACGTGCACACACACACGCGCACACAATCAGTGAAGTAAGAATGGAGGAGGAGGGGTGACCTCAGCTGATAATCCAGTACAATGCACCTGGTTATGATGTAAATGGATCATATGTCCTTACAGTTAATCAAACACTCGGCTCCGGGACACCGTGTGTTCTGTTCATGTGTGTGTGTGTGTGTGTGTGTGTGTGTGTGTGTGTGTGTGTCAGCTGTAGGACACGAGCAGGGTGGAGGTCGTTCATTCATTTTCTGTGAACATACACTATTAACGTCAGACTTCCTCTCCTCTACTATCATCCTCTCTTCTTTCATTATTCTTTCTTTCCCTTCCTTTTTTTTCCTTTTATATACTCCTCACCTCCCCTTCTCTTTCGACTAGAGCTGTCAATTGATTGAAATATTTAATAGCGATTAATGGCATGATTGTCCATTGTTAATCGCAAATTAATTTTTTTGATCTATTCAAATGTACATTAAAGGAAGATTTGTTCAGTATTTAATACTCTTATCAGCATCGGAAATGCCAAATATGCTGCTTTATACAGATGTATGTATATATTTATTATTGGAAATCAATTAACAACACAAAACAATGACAGATATTGATCCAGAAACCCTCACAGGTACTGCACTTAGCATAAAAATATGCTGAAATCATAACATGGCAAACTGCAGCTCAACAGGCAACAACAGCTGTCAGTGTGTCAGTGTGCTGACTTGACTATGACTTGTCCAAAACTGCATGTGATTATCATAAAGTGGGCATGTCTGTAAAGGGGAGACTCGTGGGTACCCATAGAACCCATTTCCATTCACATATCTTGAGATCAGAGGTCAAGGGACCCCTTTGAAAATGGACATGCCAGTTTTTCCTCGCCAAAATTTAGTGTCTTTTGCGACAAGCTAGTATGACATGGTTGGTACCAATGGATTCATTAGGTTTTCTAGTCTCATATGATGCCAGTATCTTCACTCTAGCTTTAAAACTGACTGCTACAATCGTAAAATTACAAGTTAATGCGTTAAAGAATTAGTGGCTTTAAAACAAATTTGTGTTATTATCGCATTAGCTTTGACAGCCCAACTTTTGAATTGTTTTCTCATCTCCTTTCTTTACTACTCCTCTCCTTCCCTCAGCCTCCATCTCCATCTCATTTTCTTCTTCCTGCCACATCCCTTCCTCTCTCCTCCTGCTTCCTCTTCCTCCCTGAGGCCCCCCCCTCCCCCGTCTGCTCCACCCGGGGCCTGTTTGTTTGAATATGCTCCTCAGCGCAGCGTGCATATAAATCAAGCCTACCTCATGATGTCATGATCACTGAGGTCACCTCAGATGGAGGCTGGCTGCCCGGGCCTGCTCGCTCTCAAAACAGCATTTTTCACAGTGTGTGTTTGTAGCTATTCAGATTATGGGGGCAGGAACACACCGTGTCACAGAGCGCAGTGGGACTCATACAAGCGGTGCAGCAGTTTGTCATTGTAGCAATTTACCTCTGTCTGTCTAACGCTCAGCCGGTCCACTTAACCCTCCCAACCTCTCTGTAAGTGACACTGAGTGTTTAATCGGCCCCAGAGGATGCTGGGTGGGCCGTGCTGTTAAAAAAAGAAGAAAAAGTATATCTGCAATGCAAGGGAATTAATTTTCCACCGTGCTAAATGCTTGCAACTCCTCCGCTTAAGCTCCGCAACTTCTCCCTCGGCGGTGCTTAGCGTCGAGGTGGGCCACTCTGCACAACGGGTACACTTGGTATACGCTGCATTTGGTGAACCGTCGCTTTCGAAAACAGAGTTCAGCTTCTCATTGAATTAAATGATCCGACGCTTCACTTGTCTGTGAAACGGCACAGTCTGTCTCGGGGTAAAGTGCTCTGCTGTTTGACACAAATGATATTTAGGGAGTTATGGGTTTAGAAACGGGCTTTTTATTGAACCGCCTACGCAACGTACACTAATTCGGAGCGTCCACTTAACCTATTCAAACGTGCCATTTAGCACCAATTAACATTTAGATGGGGTGATTTATGAATGTCTTGTGTGTGTGTTTTATAATTTTACCTCTCCCTCCTCCTCTCTGCTTCCATCTCTCCCTCTTTCTCTCCGTCCTCCCACGTCTTCTGAGGTCAAACGAAGCTGGCCAGCTCACTTCTCTGCATCTCTCTTTCCTGCTGCCCCCCATCTTTCTCTTTCCTCTACGAGCCCATTGAGACTTGACACAAGGATCGTATATTTGATTAGTGTCCACATGGCCGACGGCGCCACATGTAATCTCAGTGGCTTTATACCTTTAGCCTGTCTAGGAAGAGAGCGTCTAACATTTACACTCATATACACAGACAGATAAATATAGTAGGATGCATATCCTCACAAATGGACAATCACAAACGAAAACGAATCCGCATTAAGTTAAGTGCCCTTCCAGCATTCTCTTTTATGTCCCGTTTTCTGTCTCAGTTATCCAACTTTAAAATGTAAGTCAGGATCAGTGTATGAAAACAGATGCTAATCAGCTACAGCATCATCCCACCGCTATTGAAAACATTTTGTAAAAGATGCTGAAAGACCGAGAGGACTGAGAGGAAAATGTTGTGTTGCTTGCATTCTTGAGTGGAGTTGCAAGAGATTTGAATATATTACATTTGTTACAACATTTTCTTTTTTACATATTGTGTATGTGTGTATGAACAGCCCGATGGTTAAAATAAGACATGAAGCGTTACGTCTGAACAGTTGTGTCCGCTGACTGTGATGCTGACTGACTGCTCATTTCCTTCCTCTCTGTCAATGAGAGGCACAGATAGCATCGGCAGACCAAACAAGCACGCACACACACACACAGAGAAAGAAGCTCAGACATGCAAACAACCCCTCACTCACACACACACACACACAGATGAACACACAGGGTGTGATATGTCGAGAGTAGGTGTGAGTTGCGAAGGGATTTCCTCTCTTTGGCACAACGGTCACACTCAGTAGATGTTTGAGTCAAGATAGCAGCGTTTGTGTGAATGTGTGAGTGTGTGTAGCTCTCAGGAAACGGTGTCCTGTTCTACATGTTTCACTCTCACTGATTTGATTGCGGAAGAGAGATAATAAACTTAGTTTGGCTACCACTTCCTGGAAATACCCAATAGACTACACCGACCCACACATACACCAACTGTTGGAGAGGTTTCTAATTACTTTTTTTTTAAAAGTATAGAACCTCTCTCTCTCTCTCTCTCTATATATATATATATATATATATATATATATATTTATATATATATATATATATATATTAGGGCTGTCAATCAATTAAAATATGTAATCGCGATTAATCACATAATTGTACATATTAATCGCAAATTAATTGCACAATTTTATCTGTTCAAAATGTTCCTTAAAGGGAGATTTGTCAAGTATTTAATACTCTTATACACTTTATGATAATGTATGTATATATTTATTATTGGAAATCAATTAATAACACAAAACAATACAAAATATTGTCCAGAGTCAGTTTTTCCTCGCTAAAATTTAGTGTAAGTGTGGAGCGTTCTTTAGCGTCCTTGGTGACGAGCTAGTATGACATGGTTGGTACCAATTGTTTCCTTAGGTTTTTTCTAGTTTCATATGATGTCGGCATCCTCACTCTAGCTATAAAAATGAGCCGGCTACAACCTAAAAATTGCAAGTTGTGTTGATGTATTAAAGCAATTAGTGGCATTAAAACTAATTTGCGTCATTATCGCGTTAACTTTGACAGCCCTAGTTTTCACATTTTCACGTCGGCCACCGTCTTTCTCCTCCATGCGTGGCACACGGGAGAAGTTTCAGTTGGTTGCAATCTGCAACCTCATCGCTAGATGCTGCCAGATTCTGCACACAGCCACACATCCTAACCTTGTGCAGTATTTCCTGTGGATGCTGTGCTGAACTTGTGCTGACATGTCTGCTGCTTGTAGATGCAGTTTACCATACTCTCTGTCCTCTTTTTCTGCTGAACGTCATCCAAGCATCCTCATAGAGCCACTTCTCTAATTATCTTATTAACTTCAATATACTGTATTTTAATGTAACCACATTTTCTCTGTAATTCTAGCTGATATCGTGCTGCAGATGTAGCATTTCTTTTGTAGTTTATTTATGTAGTGCTGTAACATGGATTCTATTACTTCCCAACCCTACACACACACGCACGCACACAAACAAACACACACACACGCACACAAACAACATGCCGCAGCCACAATGATGTGATGCTTCCAGTGCAGCCGAACATGAAGTCCAACAGATAGTTCGAGACAGATTTATCTGTTTCATAACTTTTCCATGACAAGACGACAGATCTCGACAATGAAGTGTTTATCTACAAAGACGTGGCTCGCGCCATGTTTGTTTTGTTGTTGTCATGGCGACATCGGACTGCCAAAATAGAGGAGGAGAAGATGAAAAGGATGGCTAGAGGAGGTGGCCTTATACAGATGCAGCTTATCCCAAACAGTTGAGTTTCTCTCAGTGTGTGCCGAGGCTTCTTCTTATTGGATCACTGTCCACTACCTTGTTTGCTTGCCATGCGCTCGTCTGTTTCTAATTCACTATCTTGTTTGTAGTTTCTACTTTTGATTTCATGGAAGGTCAAACGCTGTTCAGATATATTAAAGTAATAATATGAGACATTGCCATATAAATATCACAACATAACAACCATACAATATGTGTTTCGTGCAAGTTGATGGCCAACTGACTATTCAATCTCTCTCTGTTTGACTGGATGTTGTAAACAGTTGTAGTGGTGAGTCTTTCTTGGTCTAGCCCTTGTAGGGCACGGAAAGTAACGCATTTCATGTTTTCAGCAGTGGGAACAGTTCATTTGGAATAGATAAAGCTTGGTAGTGAATGTTAACAGTGAAAGACAGAGCAGATAATGTATGGACGCTTTCACAAGCGATAGACCGTTTGGCTAGTCCAAATCACTCATGTTAACCTGTGGCCATCTCAACAAATGCCCGCACAGGAAGCCTTGGAAATGGTCTGAGACCACCTCTCGTATACGGTCCGTTTTTGTCCACACCAGAATACGATTACTGAGTTCACAACTGCCCAAACAAACTGCAACAGAGTTTGATTAAAACGGACTAAATGTTGGCTTATGAAAGCGCCCTAAGTGAAAAGTCGTGGCTACACTGTTTAACCAATGATTTACAATTTAATTAAAGTGAATTTTAAGAGCTACCTTCTGGATTTTCTTTTTTAAAAGGACAATATCACAGATTATTAATCTGTAATCTACATCTTACTTATAGAGCAGCAAACATCGATTGTAGCTCGGACATTTAGGATCTCCTCTGCGCCACTACATGGCTCAGGCTGTTCTATACACTGTTCTTAGCTACACCTACGAAACGTAATTCACTGTTATTCATGTGTATCCAATGTAATTAATTTGTATGTAATTCACATAATCATGAGCCAGGGAAGTATAAAGAGCGACAAACACCACGTGGAGAGGAGGTTGGGGTCGATGGGTTGGTCAAAAATCACCAGATTTTGGCCCAGGAGACCGGTGTTTGTGTCCCCAACTTCTGGATTTAAGCTACGGCACTTCTGAAGTTATTTGAACCCAAACCACAATCTTTTCCTAAACCTATCTAAGCAGTTTTTGTTGCCTAAACCTAACCAAGTTGTTTCCTGCGAAGACGGAAGTTTATTTTGAAAAGATTGTATGCATGTAACCAGCGGAAAATCGACAAGTGTTGCTGGACATTCGTAGGAAAACACACGAAAAATGAGGAATAACTTTTTAAAGATATCATACAAACCATCAACCACATGGGTAGACTAGATCGATGGAGGGAGCAACAATGAGTTAAAGTGTAGCGTGTAAAGAAAATGAGGTAGGGAAGGAGCTAATCTTTTTTAGCAGAGGGTGGCAGAAGCGTATACATGGAGGAATAAATGGATGGACAGATGGGAGAAAGGAAAGAGAGCTGCAGGTAGAAAGAGGTGAGGCAGGGATGCTTGTATAAGGATTGCCAAAAGTGAACATGGAGTGAAAGATGAGAGGGGCGACAAGAGGAGGGATGGAGAAGTAAAAAGCACAGATATAAGAGAGGATAGGAATAGGAGGTGAACAAGGAGAAGCAGGAGAGGAGGAGGATCAGAAAGATGAACGGAGGGAGGAGTGGAAGAAGGGATGAAAAGACAGGCAGAGGAGTCGAGTCTCCTACTGAGATCTCATTTCCAGCTGTCTGATAATGCTGCTCTTCTTTGGCCCTAATCTCTACATGCAGGAAATGAGAAACACACACACACACACTTGCACACACAGAAACAGCCTCTTGAGTATCTGTGCAAATACATACAAGTGTACACAAAACACATATAGATCTACAGACAACACACACTGAGTAGGAGGCACATGTTTGAGCATAAAAAACACACAGCTAACACATACAGTCGAGACAGAAACATGGCGATATATATATATACCAAGATGTCTTTTCCCTACACAACCTTTCTCTCTCACACACACACACACACGTTTATTCCCTGCTGGGAGCCTATTAGCTTCTCGGTGTCACGGGATGAGCAGAGGATAATGATTCACAGATCCCTCCGGTGCCTGTCTTTCTTCTTTGTGGAGAGAAGAAAGACAGATACAGCGGTGGACGGACTGACAGACAGACGTAAAGGAAAAGAGGAGAGACTGAGAGAGGGACACACAACAGGTGTAGAAGAAGAAGAAATGCAGACATCCATTCTCTTTCTTTCTGTTTCCTCTCAGCGTGCCAACTCTGCCTTTCATCAGCCCCGCTTAATGAACGGCGTGTCAGTTTGATTCATGTCCGGCGGTGACAAATGTGGAGGCCATTTAGTGGGGGAACAGAGGGAATTATGCAGCACTACATTTGAATTGTTTTCAATCTAATGAAACATCTCATTTAAATGACAATAGATGCATTTACTATCTCCCCACTCTCTCTGTCGGGCCGTAATTTATGCAATCTTTATTCCTGCCATCCGGGCTGAAATCAAATGAAAATAGATGTGTGTGTTCTTGTGGGTGCATTTAGCAGGTGTTGCTTTGGGGAAATGGTGATTATTCGCTTTTCTTCTCTCATCAAAAATGATGTTTGCAAGGAAAATGTCTCCTTCAAAGAAGAATGAATCCTTGTGTCTGTGAGTGCTGGTGATCTGAAGATATTGGTGTTGATGAGCGGTGTGTGATAGTGATCTGAATGCATTGATTGTGCTGAGAAAGAAGCATTACAGCGCCATCTACTGTCTGGAAACTAACTTTTGGCCTCTCCTGCCATGCAGGCAAGGTGCTCTGATAGATGCGCCCTACCTGCCGGGTGGGGTTTGAGCTCCACCTATTCAGTACATATTACATGCTCATCCACAGAGAGTGTGTTTTTTGTCATTGAAATATATCAAAACAGAGATTTTTTGGTTGTAATTCATTCAATAACTGTGCTTCTGACCCTATCTCTGTCCTCGTCTGCTTTCCCTCAGCTGTAACACTCAGTACCGTAATGGCTATTTGATTGCGGCGGCGTGCTTGCGACCTGAATGAGTAAGGGAACGCGGTTTCCATCTCATGCACTCAAACTGTACATTACCTCATAAACACACGAGCCACTGCGGAGTTTCAGTGTAATTTGGTGTAATTGTCTAAGCTGCAGTGTAATGTTGCATCTGTGTTTTCTTTTACCGACCTGTGAAGCAAAATGGCTAAACACGAGACGTTATAGTCTGACATTGTATCTCGCTGCTGTTCAGTATCATTGCCGCCGTAATGGTCGCCTATCGTCTAACTCTGATTTATAGGGAGCTGGGAGTTATTTTTCTACACTCTTGGGGACCTGGGTGAAAGGGTTTTTTGGGAGAAGTAATGTCTTTTTTTATAGCTATCGACTGTGAAAGGGGTAATTTAAGAGTTAGAGTTACATTTAACGTGTTTAAGTTAAAGTTTCTTTGAGGTAAAGGGCTGTTCAGTGGACAGTCTCAGAGCAATGATGCACCAATACAATACCCTGCTGTGTGTTGTATGTTTTGGTCCAGTTAGCTCGTTGTTGTGTGTTGATGCCGTAGCTTAGATACTGTAATTTGCAGAGCTGGGGTCCTGTTTACTATCAAGATAATGGAGTTGCCATGAGGCTATGCTCTGTTTGTGTTGCTCATAGCGGATTGTTGAGGTTTTGGTGCAGTTTCACAGGGTGTCTGGATTCAGACCCGTGTAGGAGTTCACCGCTGCGGCCCAAGGTTCAATTTCCAACTGCAGATTGTATTTATAAACTGAGATGATCACAGACACATGAGTCATAAAAATGATTGAACACAACATGATATGATACAGTGCAATACAATAAAATCTGACAATCGCTTCCCTCACTGCAGAGCGGGCCACCCAGCCGGGAGGAGGTGGGTTCACTCTGCTTTCACTGGAGAGTTTCAGCATCACATCATCTACGTGAAGGGATTGTTGGGTTAGGATTTAAAGTACATGACTCATATTCTAGATTGACAGCAATGATTTTGCTGATAACCGTCTCTTTCTGCTGCCCCTCAAGAAGTTGCTACAAAACAACATGCTGTCTGCAACTAATGATAATTGTCATAATCGATTAACCTGTCAATTATGTTCTCAATTAATCGCTTAATCGTTAAGTATATAAAACATTAGGAAACTGAATAATGCTCGTCACAATATCCTACAGCACTGGTGGGCCTCAGAGCGCCATCTAGTGGGTCGCGGAGGTACTACCAAATGGTTGCATTCAATTATACAATTTGGAAGTTTTATGGTAATTTAATGTTTATTTTATGGAAGGGTAAAGTTACATCTCCTCTCTCGTACAATTTCCGAACCTCTGGCTCCGCGACGGCTTCACTCAGCTGAGCAAGAGCTGTCAATCATGATGTCTCCACCCTTTTTTATAGCATCAAATAACTAATTTAAACCAAACTTATCAGAATAAAATAACACTTTAACAAAAATCAGCGTGATAAGAATCACCTAAAATGACAGAAACCATCTTTGGGAAAAATGTATTTGCCATATACTTTGACTTTTTAAGTTTGGCCAATGTCCCATCCGCTAACATGGAGGCGGGGTTTATGACCTATACTGCAGCCAGCCACCAGGGGGCGATCCAGATGTTTTGGCTTCACTTTTGAGGAGCTGTTATGTCGTCCATCTTTATATACAGTTTATGGTAGAGACAAACGTGTTTTGCTTCTCTTAGCTAGCTAACGTTCCCTCGGATGCAGTGACATAAAATGGATCTGTTTTTGAAAAGAAAAAGTGATGTTGGAGAAAAGGCTGCTCAAGTTAAAAACTCTAAAGTGTGTAGTGAGGAACTTTAACAATCACAAGTGGACCTTAAGTTACAAAAGGTTGAGAACTTGTGTCCTAGAGCACAATGTAACTTCTTCAAATATCTTGTTTTGTCCGACCAATAAGAACCAAAACACCAAACATATTCAACTAACTAAAAGATAAGACCAAGAAAACCAGTAAATTCTTGGAAGAACCATGGAACCATCAGATATTTGGCATTTTTGCTTCAATAATTAATCAATTATGACGTTTCTGTTGATCGCCTAATCGCTGCAGCTCTAATGCTGTCCTCTTTACTCGAAACAAATGTGTGTCACACTGAAAACCCTTTATCAGAGCACCTTGCAGGATGCACACACTGTACATCTTCATAAGCCTCCACATCATGCACACACCCGCAGCACCACCTGATATCTCACAGATAATAATAAAGAATAATATAATTTAAACATATAATTTACACGCATAAAATAAACTCTCCTTCTAGTTTCCTTTCTGTTTCTGTTTCTCTTTGGAGTGGTTGTAATGCGGTTGTCAGCCATTTTGTTGAGGTAACGACATAAAGTAGTGAAATTAGCCCGGCCTTGTAAAGACTGGTGTAGCTTTATCCTGGAAAACATTAACAGTCTGGGGCAATTACCTCTCAATGGCTGCCTGCTGCACAGTGTGTGGGTGTGAAAGAATGTGTCTCTATGTGTGTGTGTGTGTGTGTTTGTGTGGCACAGAGAGCAACAATGAGGATGGTGTGTGCAAACTTTGCCCCATCTGCATGCTAGTGTGTGTGTGTGTGTGTGTGTGTGTTAGAAAGAGAAGGAGCATTTTGTACACCACCATGTGATAGCAATATGTGCTGATTGTGCTCTCCTGCGCTCTGCCCTCCCGATGCCTCCACCCCAGGTTATTTCTCTAACACACACATACACACACTCTAAACTCACCTCCCACCCTTCTACTACGTCCTTGACCTTTTTTCTTTTTTTCTTCTTTCATTGTTATGTTCCCTTTCTTTCTTTTGTTTTGCTCTATTGTGTTCTTCATCCCCATGCTTCTCTTGTTCCTTACACCCTTATCTCACTTCTTTTATTCTACTAGTCTCATCATCCTCATTCTTTCACCTTGGTTTCTTTAACATCCTCTTTTCATCATTGTTTGTTGGTTCTGCATTTATTTCCTACTAGGGATGTCACAATACCAGAAATGTAGTAGTCGATACCAATACCAGTGAAATTCCACGATTCTCATTACCAATTTGATACCACAGTAAAAAACAATGAATCCCATGTACTTCAACATACCAACGTATCCGCAACGGTTTATATGATATCTTAGAAAAAAGTTATTACTCCTTTTTTGTTTGTTTTCCTACGAATGTCCAGCAAAACATCTCAATTTTCCGCTCGTTACATGCGTACAGTCTTTTCAAAATAAACTTCCGTCTTCACAGGAAACAACTTCCTTCAGTTTAGGCAAGAAAACGACTTATTTAGGGTTAGGAAAAGAGCGTGATTTTGCTTACAATAACTCCAGAAATGGCGTAACTTGCGTTGACTTCTGGTTTCACAAGGGACACGAACACCGGTCTCCCTACGTGGCGTTTGCCGCTCTTTATACTTATATATTATTTATACTCACGATTATGTGAATTACACAGGAATTGATTTCTTGGGATATATTTGAATCAGAGTGCATTTACTTTTTGTAGGTATAGCTACGAACGGTGTAAGAGAACAGCCTGAACATCCACAACAAACCTTCAATATATACCGTTTGTCTACTGTTCCTAATGTAACATTATTAGTGAAAAAACGGGTGTGTCCCCGGGACGCGTCGATACTGAGTTTGATGCATCCTTAACACATTTTGTATCGGGACGCTGTTAGTCTTGAGCCCTGACGGTACAAAAACGAGTAACGTCACGTTTTCTGAATTTTGGCATCGACTTGGTAGAGAAGTATCGGTTCCCGTGACATCCCTATTTCCTACCCTTCGATGTTTCCTATTTTCGGCGCTCTACTCTGTCTTGGATCTCTCCATCCTCCATCTTTGCCATTCATCCTAAAGTTCTTCTTCTGTTCCCTCCTTCTCTTCTTCTCTGTCCTTCCATTCACTCCTCCTCTCCTCAACCTTCATTCCTGCCATTGCTGTCCTTTCCCTTCTTCATCTATCTCCCCTCCTACTCCACCCCTTCCTCCTCCCTCCTCCCCCTTCCCCCGGCCCACGCCCCCCTCTCCATTAGCAGATTAGATTTAGTCCCATAATGCCGCTGGGCACCATGATTTTACCGGCTCTCATTACTCCTAAATCATCTTTTCCTTCTCTCTCCCTCTCTTTCTCCGTCCCTCTTTCTCTCTCCCTCATCTCCCAAACTATAATATGCAAACACACACTTCTATACACACATGCTCACACACACACACGCCATATGCCGTATGCCAGGGCCTGCGCAGCGTAACACCCCTGAATTAGCAGCAGTGCTGGTGATTTGTGATGCAGTGTGATTGGGTGGGAGGGGTGAATTTGGTTTAATTTCTGTCTGTCCGCATCCGTCCTTTATTCCTCTCCATATATTCCCCCGGGGCATGAATGATTCTCATATCACAACGTTTGACTCCATCCGCTCCCGTGCTGTTATACGAGGTGTTTTGGAGCAGAATGAAGGAATGGTGTGATACCATTTTTGAAGGACAGGTTGTTTCTTTTTTTTTTTTTTTTTAGTCGTGTGCAGTAACTGATTGGAGAGAAAGAGACAGATGGTGAAAAGACAGACAGGCAGAGATGGAGAGAAAAAATGAAAAAGAGTGGGTTGTATTTATGCATGCGTGTGAGCGAGCGGGCAGCCATTAGTTCAGAGCGTTCATCATTCCCGTTGTGTCAGCGTCTTATCGTTTATTATGGCAGCGGGTGAGTTAGCTGTACTTTTACCCTCTGTGACAAAACTGCTGATGACCGCGTCCATTTTAATCAAGCCACGACAGCTTCAAGCACATTTACAACATTCATCTCACATGCTGCGCTGAATGTACCATATATTAAATACCATGATGTACCAGGATAATGCACAGCCTCTTAGCATTTGAGGCTTTTGCTTTATGAACCAGGAAGGGCCCTCAGATATGGAAGATGGAACCTGCCAAAACAAAAAAAATAAATGCCATTAAAAGTAGCAAAAATAATATTAAAAGTAAATGTAGTCATTAATTAATTGATAAAATGTGATATAAATTTATATTTCTGTTTTAAATATTTCTTTTTTATTTATTTACCATGGTATTAATTCCTTTATTTGTTTACTCTTCTGTTTAATTTCCACTTTTATATATTTATGTATTTATATATTAATATTTGTGTATTTAGATTTATTTATTTATTTTTGCATTTATTCATTTTTCTTTTAAATGTACGTATTTATTTACTTTATATTTATTTTTAAATGTATGTATATTTTTATTTATGCGTGATTTTCCCTTAGCATTTCACCCCCTATAAATCCCAGTCAGGTGCACCCTGCCAAAGTGCGTTGGGAGCGTGCCAAACGCACTTTTGGTAATTTCCTGGCCAGCCTCCCTTGGCGCACCTGTGGCACCCCTGTGGCACACTTGGGCACGGGTCGGGATTAGAACGAAGGCACAAAGCAGAACAAAGATTTTTGTCAATGCTGCTTTCAGCCATTAAGCTCCAAGCCGCTAGAACCGTCTTCCAGAGCACCTGAGAGGAGCTGAACATATTAATATATTTAAATGTAAACTAAAAACACATCTATTTAGTCTGGCTTTTATGTAGTGTTTTAACATTTTTGTGATTTTATTATTTATACTTACTCCATCATAGTTATCTATTTTGTTTTGTCAACATTTGACTACTTTCAGTAACTTTCAGTAGTATTTTATCCTATTGTATTTAAAAAAAAAAACATTTTACTACTTTTAACATGCTAAGTTTTTTGTCAATCGCTTAAAGCACTTTGAAGTGCATTTGATTAGTTTGAAAGGCGCTTTATAAAAAACGCAATTTGGAAAACAGAACAAATTTGGTATGAAGGAGAGCAGAGAAATGAAACAAATAGTTGTCTTTCATTTTAGAAATAACTGGATATTGAGTTTCACAAGATGTACAGTTATGTGAACATGATTATAATTAGATTATCTATCGTATTTATTCATTTAATATTTTCAGGAGCCAGTAGTGTCATAAAACTGTCATACAAGTCAACTATATAAATCTCTTTTCCCACTAAGATCTTTACAATTTTGTAAATATTGCGAAAAGATATGAGTCTTTGGTGAATATTAAAAGGAGCGGAATAATTTGGCATTGCGTTTCTTTACATTTCCTACCTTTTCCTGGTCCGAAACCGTATACTTAGTGCGCCCTTAACTCGTTTTTTAACCCTGATTTGACCAGGGAAATTAACTACAAACCCATTTCCTGCACCTGTCCTGTTTTTTTTCCAAACCGCAGAGAAAGCCTGCTGCAGACGAACAATAGCGGAGAATCTGGAAGCACTCAATCTAATCTCTCAGCCTTAATGGGCACTGCTGCTTTTCAGACACACCCTGCAACACACACACACACACAAACAGAAAACCATACGCACACACACACATGCATGCATGTTAGAGGATATGGTTGCAGGCATGATAACATTTATTCGACCAGTACACAAACACGGGTGTTTTCTTACAGTCAGACCCTGACAGTCTCAACAAGGATACAAACACACAAACATTTATAAACACACGCTCACATAGATCCCTCTCTTCCAGTTAGCCCTGACATTAGCCACTCGCTGTTTCTAACTGGATCATGAGGCTTACTAAAGAGATTAGGGCCTGGAGACAGCATAGCAACCATGCACACACACACACACACACACACACACACTCACGTACACACAAAAGTGCTTTCCTTCTCCCTGGTTGTCTCTTTTATTTCTTTCTCTTTCTCCATCTCCCCAACTCCTCTCTTTCTGTATATATCTATCTCACACACTCACACGCACACTCTCACTCAACCAGACAGGCCCTCAGGCTAAGAAGACAGCAGCCAGTAGCCATTGTGGAAGAAAGTCTGTCAGAGGAATTAGCCTACTGCTGCATGGGAAGGGAGGATGACAGTCTGCTCTGTTAGCCATCACAATCACTTAATTTCACCAAGTACACTCAGACAGATACAACCATTGTAAAAAGCCTCCTCTTCTTTCTTTCAGTGCATCTGCTTCACTACTGCGTTACGAAACACCAAAGAGGAATGTTGAGAAAACTCTAGTTTAACGTGCTTTTCAGACATGAGAGGGTGATACGAGGGGATTGTAATTTAAAAGGCAACTTGTGTGATTTTCAACTGCTCTTAAAATGTGCTGTATGGGATAACATGACTGCCGATGTTAAGGTTTGAAAACGGTACAGACTAAATGACATTGTGGTGCTACTAATCGTCTGGGATGTCATTTCTTTTCTTGATTGTATCCTTCAACATATTACTTACGTTTGTAGTTACACTTTGGACACACATGATTCTTCCTGTTTGTAGCTCTGTAGTCATTTTGTTTTTATAGCTAAACAAGGTTTCCAGTTGGCATTTTAGACTAATATGGCCCATCTTTATTGGTATTTAGTTCCTTCATAGTTAACCCTTAGCAAACCAATTGATGCATTTAGCACCAAAAACTGCATCCCGTCTCCTCATTGTCATAATTTAGTCAAACTGTATGTTTAGGATAAACATCCATGAATCTGCATATAAAGTATATAAAAAACATTCCTTACAAATTCAGATTTTGCCACACATTAGGGCTGCACAATTAAACGAAATTTGATCGAAACTGCAATATGTTAAAGGGGAAATGTGTGTCAAACACCAAATACCATTTTAAATTAAATATTGTGGTGCTGCAGAGATGTCCTGGCCTACACATCATATTCTACAGACTTAAGAAAACATCTTTGTTTGGTACAAATCCCCGCAAACATCACACCATAATCATTTTCATGTTCCCTCTACTATCGTAAATCATATTGCAATTGCAATATCAGTCAAAATAATCGTAATTAGATATTTTTTTTCAAAATCGTGCAGCTCTGCTTCACAATCATCAGATTTAGAAATGTTCTACATCAAAAATAATCTATAGCTGATTGTTATCTGTAAAACTCTCAAATACATCACTATGACTTTTAATTGTGCAAATTTACCTTGCAAGAGATGTTTGATACATTTTTGAACCTACTGGCAAAATTGTGTTAAACTCTCCATAAAAAGAAGATGTTTAGTATCAGCACATCATGGCATCTCTGAGTAGTTTATTGAACTTTAAAATACCACAACATGGCATGCCCAGCTAAGACAATGAAAACCAAGCAAAAAAGAACCCAACGTTCGAAGGGTTGAGCTCCTTTGTCATGACTTTTTTAATGCTAGAGCTCCATTGTCGTGCTAATTGCAGTACTACAGTAAATAGTTGGAACAATTATTAGTAAACAATATTCAGATATTTAGTGTCAGGCAATTTTCAGATCAGATCAGCTTTCAGACGTTCTCGTGTTACATAATGAGATTTGGGCTCGAAAGTGACTCGAGAAACTTTTCTTTGCACACCAGGGACAGCGTCAACCTTTACAAGGGGACGCATTATGTCATCTTCGGCACACAGGAAGCTTGACTCGCTTGCAGTACGTCTTGCTGGGCTCAGACTCACATTTGCTCGCATCTCGCCCTCAATTGTGTTCTTCTCTCAGCATCATGAAAGGCCACGCAGCTACTTGCCAAACACAGAGACAACAAAGGCTTTCTGTGTTTCTTTTCTCTCGCTTCACACACACACACACACACACACACACACACACACACACACACACGCCGTCTTGTTTCATCTCACGCACACATCCTCTCTCTGCTTGTCGGTTTCTTTCAATACTATACACTTAGACACCACACACACACACACACACACACACACACACACACACACACACACACACACACACACACACACACACACACTCACACACACTCTCTAAAACCGGCACCGTTGAGACACCTGCGCTGTTCTGTTCTGTTTCTGTGCTAAAAGTTAATTGGCCCACCAGCAAAATGGCCTGCGGTAACCTTGACAACGCTGACCTGCTGAGAGACGGATCAGAACTCAGAGAGATGCCTTACATATACACACACACACACACACACACACACACGCACACGCATAGGGCACGTACACTGATAACCTCAAAGACACATTGTACTGAGGCTGTACTGAACATGCAGTACATGATGTTTAATATGGACACACACCCAAAACACACATAGTGCGTATTCAGTGCCATGCACACACACACACTTCCAGCAGTCCCCTTCTTCTGTCCAATCTGCTAATTTGCGGTGTATTATTTATGGGTGCTGAGGTGCTCCCCAGATGCTTATAAAGGCAAAACGCCACAGTCAGCTTCTTTATTCACACCTCCTCCTCCTCCTCTTTCATTCCCTCCATACCTCCATCAACCCTCCTTTTTCTCTCTATCCTTTATTCAAACTCTTTATTTTTTCTCTTTTCCCCCCGTTGGCTCCCTGTCCTTCCTTCCTTCCTTACTCACACTCATCCCTGTTGCTTCTATCAGCCGTCACCATCTTCACCATCTCCTCATTACTTCACCTCGCCGCCTGTCGACCCTTGTCTTTCCTCTTTTCCTAGAGCTTCCTCCTTCCTCCTCTTAGTCTCTCTAACAATCCATCTCCCTCAAAACACGTCCATCTCTATCGTCCATGACGACTGATTCAGCCGTTCAGTAAACGGGTTGTCGGGTTCATCCTCATTCGAATGTCAAGCACCAATCTTCTGTTCCTACATCATCCATTTATTAATGCACTTCACCCATTTACTTGAAAGGCTTCCCCAGCCATTTACCAGGAGAAGAACGGTATTTATTCCTGCTAAAATGATGCTCTTTGTTGTTTTTAATTGTGTATTCTGTTTTTATTTTCACTTTTTTGATTCAACATATCTTAATCCATGTTTTTTTTATTCATTTCTACAATTGACATACCTTGCAGATAAGCTAGGATTGGCATATCAAATGGGAGATTTAGACAGGAGCTCTCAAACAGCCTTATGTTGGTTGAACAATTTCCCAAAAGAACAAATCCATTTAGTCAAGGAGCTTTGGCCATTCTCCGAATGAGAATCCTCAGCTTAAATCCTCCATCACCCGTAATGCTTCAAATCCATTTCTCACTGAGGATCATTCCTTTCACATGTGAGAATCCATTACCGGTTTATCTTTTTGATGCAGATGTATTGCATTGCGTTGCATTGCAATTATTCCACTTAGGTGTCGATAATGAAGCTCAGTCAAATGTCAGTGTGCTTGTGAGGCTTTATGAAAAAAAAGGATCTTAGGATCAAAGTTGCAATGGAAATTCTCTTTGGAGTAATTGATCATGATTACTGAGCACAGCAATCAGTTTAATGCCAAAGAGACCTCCAGTAAATAAATGCATTGATTGTCATTTTGGCAAGTTCAACAGCTTTTTGCCGGTCAAGAAGCGACATGAAAATAAGTCCTAAGTAATAAGTTCAACTACTCACTGCAACGTATTCTCATACAACGGTTCATATGATATCTTATGAAAAAGTTATTCCTCCTTTTTCGTTTTTGTTTTCTTATGAATGTCCACCAACACGTGTCAATTTCCACTCGTTGCATGCATACAGTCCTTTCAAAATAAACTTCCATCTTCAGAGGAAACAACTTCCTTAGATCCAAGCAACAGAACTACTTAGTTAGGTTTAGGAAAAGATCGTGGTTTGGCCTAAAATAACACCCGAAGTGACGTTACTTAACGTAAGTTACATGACAAATACATCAACGTTGACTTCTGGTTTCACACGGGACATGAACGCCGGTCTCCTGAGACAAAGTCTGGTATTTTTAGACCCACCCATCCACCCCATCCTCCTCACTATGCGGCGTTTGCCCCTCTTTATATATCCTGGTTGACAATTAGGTGGATTACAAACACATTTATTTTGTGGGCTATATATGAATTACAGTGCATTACTTTTCATAGGTATAGCTACGATCGGTGTATGAGACCAGCCTGCTCACTGCATGTATCAATGGAGTGCAACTGTCTGTTGCTGGCAGGAACACAATATGATTTATTATTCTTGTCAAGTTTGTAGAAGATGAAGAAATCACCTAACTCCCTGCATGTAGCTGGCATTGCATCCTCTTGATGTTACAGAGTAGATAAGATATCCCCTGCTCTTTCGGTAAAACCCACGTTTTGTGATTTTCATATTTTAATCTTAATTGAAGGATTACATAGTCCTCTGTGATTTGAGAGAAAATTCCTTGGCTTCTTTTCCTCTCAGAATATACAGTAGATAAGCCGAGAAAAACAACACTTGAAAGCAGCGATATCATCTCTCAGCAAACAGCTGTTGTCATGTCAGTAATAATGAATATAATAGAATACTAAAGCTATTGTATTTTGCTTTGATTTAGATGCATATTGTTTATGTTTTGGCAGCTTTTTTCTTCAAATGAATACATCATTGAAGACTTTATACTACAGCATACATCCATCTCATTACTTGTAAAGCTCACAGGTTTAGTTTTGTAGGACTTGGTGGAATTAATAGTGATCAACTTGTGGTTTGGCAGTTTGGCATCGCCCTCTCTCTCTCTGTTGGATGTACATGTGAGATGCTAAATCTCCTCCAATAGAAAGACAAAGAGATATCTTTAATCTGTCTGTCTCCAATCTGTCTATCCACCCGTCCCTATAGTATGTTTCTATCTTTTCTCGCCTTCCCTGCTAATCCACGCTCTCCTCCCTCCATCTATCTCTCCTCTCTGCGTCCATTCTAATGTCGTCTCTTGATCCTTTGCTGCTGAAGTTTTATTAGCTCTATAAATGTCCTAAGAGCCTGCAATATCGCTTAGCTAAAGCACCAGAAGAAAAGGACGGACTAACAAGAGGAAAAAAAAGGAAAGAGAGGCAGAGTACTAATATCGCTTAGTCCCGCGGATGACAATTCAAATAAGAAAATATATTAAAACAAAATGGCGTCAGGGACATTAAAGTGAATTAGCCAATTACAAATGACCATGTGTGCGCCCCCGCTGCCTTAACCTCTCCAACAATTTTTTTTCCCCCCCAATAGTAACTCATCTAAATTTGTTGGACGTCTTTCGGGCGCGGGGCCAGAAAAGCTTTTATATCCATAAAGGCCTATGGATCACAGAGAATTGCATTAAGCTGTCCAATTTAATTACAGTATCGACAAAACATAATAGATACTTACAGCCTTACGGAGAGCGATGGGTAGAGGAGGGGAGAGAGCGGGGAAGAGAGAGGAGAGGAACGAAAAGTGCAGACAATGTCCATTTATAATGCTGATGCAGTGTATGTATCAACGGAGGCGTTTGAGGAATGCGTGCATGTGTTTGTGTCTATGTAGGTGTGTGTTTGTGTCTCTAACGAAGGATTTGCCAGGGCCCATGAGAGCTTTTGAGAATGCTTAGTTTGATTTAGATGCTACTGCTCCCCGATGGCTGTTTCACTTGCAAACACACACTCTACCATCTACACACACCCACGCACAACCATACACAATGTCACTCGTATACACACACACACCTGTCCACGCACACACACACACACTGATAAAACTCCACACACACACACACACTTAGTTAGATGAGTGTAATGGAGTGAGTTAGGAGAGTGGCTGTCCTGTCCCGTCCCGTCCCAGCCAGCCGGAGCTGTCATCCTCCCGTCCACCGTGATCAATAGAGGGGGGCAATATTTTTATTCATAAAGCGCCCACTTAATTAAATCACAGGGAGCGGAGCGGGGGGATGAATAGAGGAGGAGGATGGATGAGACGGGGGGTTACAAGACGAAGCAAGGGCACCGAGTCAAGAGACTGATGAGGAATTACAAAGACTGGAAAAGAGAAAGGCAAAAAGGGGGAGAAATATGGAAGGAGGACCATTCTGTGTGACCTCCATTAAAATAGTACACCAGGACAAAGAGGACAAACTTTGAGGTGATATGAGTCTGATGGGAAGTACTTTTTACAGCAACATTTTTCATAAAAATGACATTTATTCTGTTATGTAAAGAGCAAGCATTCAGGGAACACATGCAGTTTGGAAGAAACGTGCTTAACTCGATAAGAAGAATCAAACAAAGGCATAAATGTGAAGATGGAATACCCTTTAGTCCGTAGAGCATCATCAATTTTGAGCCCAAATCAATAGCAGAATTTGGCAATGAAAAAGCTTTAAAATATCCAAAACGTCAGTCCCACCCTGCAGTCCTACTGTCTGCAATGCACTGCCAGCGTGTTGGATAGTACATCCCCCCAGTTTGTTGGCACAAGTCAGAATCACTCAAGTAGAGTAACTCTGCAGCCAAGACGTGAAGGCCGTGGTTGTAATGGGAAGGTTCCAGTTTTGAATGCATGGAGCTTCAGTGTACGTCTGTGGCATTGCCAAAAGGCAGCATTTATAGTCGGTATGTTTTCCCAGGATAAATGAAGGTCAGAAAAAAAGTTGCTATAAGTTCCTTTTCAACTTGGCTAACAAAATAAGAGTTAGAGTATACAAAGACTGAAATCGAGTTATTCCCACTCAGATGCCACATTTTAACAGCAGACCTCCCAGTTTGCTGTTGCATATATATATATATATATATATATATATGTATATATATATATATATATATATATATATATATACAGTATATATGGGAATATTACGTTCCCATACAACAAAACTGCATTTTGAATTTTGTTGAGGATTACGTTAGTTTTTGACATATCACAAATATGTTTGTGATGTCATGTAATGATAGTCAGTGGAAGTCCGCGTAGGGAGGATGTCGGCGTGGTGGATGGGTTGAACAAACACCAGACTTTCGCCGAGGAAACAGCTTTTCGTGCTCCGTGTGAAATTTAAAGTTAACGTTTTTTTACTAAACCCAATCTAGTAGTTTTGTTGCGTTCTTGTTTTGTTTTGTTCCCATTTACAACATTAAATACGTACATAAAACTGTTTAAAAGTGTTGCCTTAATCCCGGAGAAAATACATTTCCCTCTAAACGTAATTGAGAATGCAATTGCAAATACATATATACTGTATATTAGGCCAATTAAAATATTGAATCACGATTAATCGCATGTTGGTCCATAGTTAATTGCAAATTAATTGCACATTTCTTATCTGTTCAAAATGTACCTTAAAGGGAGATTTGTCAGGTATTCAATACTCTTATCAACATGGGAGTGGGAAATATGATGCTTTATGCAAATGTAAGCATATATGTATTATGGGAAATCAATTAACAACACAAAACAAGGACAGATATTGTCCAGAAACCCTCACAGGTACTGCATTTAGCATTAAAAATATGCTCAAATCATAACATGGCAAACTGCAGCCCAACAGGCAACAACAGCTGTCAGTGTGTCAGTGTGCTGACTTGACTATGACTTGCCCCAAACTGCATGTGATTATCATAAAGTGGGCATGTCTGTAAAGGGGAGACTCGTGGGTATCCATAGAACCCATTTTCATTCACATATCTTGAGGTCAGAGGTCAAGGGACCCCTTTTCAAGATGGCCATGACAGCTTTTCCTCGTCAAGATTTAGTGCAAATTAGGTGCGTTATTTAGCCTCCTTCGTGGCAAGCTAGTGTGACATGGTTGGTACCGATGGATTCCTTCGGTTTTGTAGTCTCATCATGTCATTTTCATCGTCCTTGTTCATGCTTACACTCGTTGTGCAGTTACCGGGCAGTACTCCGGGAAAATCCATTCATGTATCAATGGAGTGTTGTGCTCATTGTGAGGGAAAAGCTTTAATAGCATTCGTCACCATTTAAACTCGTAACATGAATTGAACAAGTTATTCTGCTTGTACAGCTCCTAGAACACGTGAATGTAAACAATCTGCTCTCCCAGACATGAAAAGCTTCCCATACATGCATTGTGTCTTAAAGGCCGCATTTAACAGTAAGTTAAAACGGTATAAAGGACACGTTAATAGTTCCAAAGGTTACAGATAGCACAGGATATTTAAATTACTCTTACAGTACAGGCTGTAATATCTGCTGCATGACTTTGGTCTTACCCTACAGTAGAGTGCCTTAAAAAACAAGGGGAATATGAGCTAGCCAGCAGTCGATATTTATTACTCTCTTTATGGAACAATATTAAATGCAGTTACAGCCCCCAAGGGAGAGAAAAAGAGACAGACGGAGAGAGAGAAAGTGAGATAGCGGGAGGAGTGGAAAAAGAAAGTGAGAGAAGAAGAAGAAAAAGAAGACAAGGAGAGGAGAAGTCAGAGGCCTGAGCTAACCATTGAAGGTCTCTCAGGTTTCAAAAAAGAAATTGTGCCACCCGTCTTCCTTCCTCATCCCTTTTCTTCCTCTCCCTCAATTTTCCTCCTCCTCTCCTCTTTTTCATCTCTCCCCTGGAGCCCAGCCAAGGGTCATCCCTCTTTCTTTCTTCCTCTACAGTCGCTCTTCTTTTAATAAAAGACACACACAAAGATGCATGCCACCAGGTCCACTCTCACTTGCCTGCTGTTTGTGTCACGCAGAGACACACAGATTCTACCTGACACACGGACACACACCTTTGCCGCCCTCCTTGTCATCTCTGGCTAACTGAGACCTCCTGTGACGCCGTCTGACACAAAGTCATGTGAAATCAAACAGGCCTGTTTCCACTTCCCCCCGTTGGCAGGTTAATGGTTCAGAGTGGTCCTGGCTCATATCTGGACCAGCCTGAGGGCGGATCCATCTAATATCTGGTGTCTACTGTTACACAAAAAAAGTGTAGGGTGACATAGCCTGGGAGAAAAGTTCATTTGGTCGAGAGAAAAATAGATGTGTGTGTGTGTGTTTTTGTTGTGTGTTTGTTGTGTGTTTGCATGCACAATGTGTGCATAAAGGGTTAACACCAGTATCCGAGGAGACACTGTTTAGCACTGTGTGTGTTTCAGTGTGTGTGTTAAAGGGTTAACAGTAATATCTGAAGTGGCAAAGGGTGACCTGGCGACTGTTATTATTCTCCTCACATGAATAATGGAACTTAATATGGAGGAGGTGATCGCCGGGAGCACAGACACACACACACACACCCTCACACACCAACGCGACCACCACCACCACCCCCCAACCCGAAGACGATCTCGCTGTCATCCTCAATCGCTCCAGACTTCTAGGGGCCAAGGAGAGTCGGCGTGCCCAGAGAGGAGAGGCCTTGGCTGGGGGAACATTAACCGAGGGTGGGGGGTCTGTGTGGTGAAAGGGGAAGGTCTGGAAGACATTTGGTCAAAATTCAATCAATTATACAGTACTTAGGGAGCCATGACAAACATGGGATGGATAATGGAAGGCTATGTTTTCTTCTTCTGCTGCTGTTTGTTGTTCCTCTTCTTCTTCTTCTTCTTCTTTATGTCCTCTCTGTACCCACGAATACTAAACTTAGCTTTTCTTGAACTCTTGTGAACTTTTTGCGCTGTTTGTCTTGTCTCCATGCGGTTCTCCAGATCCCCCGATTCCTCCAAAGATGTGCAGTTGTTTTCATAATCAGTATCACTATAATTTACAGAATTTGTCATCCTAATAGAACTGATGTATAATTCAAACAGCCATCCGTCTCTTTAATAGAATTTTTAAGAGATTAATTGCCTGCTGCCTCCAACGCTGTGGCAATAGAGGAGGACCAAAATGGCTAAATCCAATAATTGAAATATGGGAACAGGCTGGTGTACAAACCATCCAGCTATCCAAATGAGCCATGTTTGTTCCTGTGTGTGTGTGTGTGTGTGTGTGTGGTCGGTCTATCAGTGAGTGTCCTTTTCAAGGACCACAGGCCAATCTCCTGTTGGTGATAGCCTTCGCTCTACTCTAAAGGTCGGCAGGTATGACTCACAGAGAGATGGGAGGAGGACGACTGTTTACATGAAAACATAAAGCAGCTCTGGATGTTGAATGGGTTCAGACACTAACAATACATTATGATAAAATATAGAGTTATTTTTAATATCTGCTAGAACATAAGGTCATATCAAAACGGTGCCAAATGGCAGCCACAGACGTTGCATCTTTAAAGTCCCTGAAAGCTTATTTTCTCAATCAGCTTCTTTCTATGAACAACGGGGTCCTATGTGAACACATTTTTTTGACATAGTTAGAATAGTTTTGGATATTCTACAGAACAAATGTTTGTATTTTCTGTTTTGTCTGTGCATCAGTCAGGTTTTAGCAACATTTGAATCAAAAGGTGATGACAGTTGGATTGTTTGCTTTTTTTATTTTCTAGTTTCTTTACTCTTCTATGACAGTAAACTAAATATCTTTGAGTTGTGGACTAAACAAGACATTTGAGGACGTCATCTTGGGCTTTGGGAAAAACCGATTGACATTTTTCTCCATTTTCTGACATTTTATAGACCAAACAACTTATCGATTAATCGATTAAATAATCGACAATGAAAATAATTGTTAGTTGCGGCCCTAAATACAATTGTCTGTGTGTCTGGTCAGTAGATTTTTTCGAACTGTTGTTTTTGTCACGAGTACTTTCACACAGAACGTGAATATTACGCGGCTTTTTCGCCAAATACATTTTTTGGGAACAAGGTAGATTTTTCGTATTTTTCGAAACCACGAATAAAGGCATTTACCAATCACGTTGTGCTGCTCCCTAGTCTGAACCCGGCCAGCAAACTTTATTACTTCTTTCAGACTTGACAAAGGCGGCGCTGACCAGATCCACTCCTTCCATTCTTACCTTTCACAATAAAACCCGTACACATATAATATTCGCAGCCGAGTATTTTGCATTTTCGTGTTGTTTATTCTCCACTTCCCCGTTTTGTAAAGGCCTTAACTATAAACACATTTTAGGGATAGGAAACAACCATTTTCTCACTAATTGAATCCTGTCGTACTCATTAAAATCAAATGTGTTATTTTCCAATAAAATGTTGATGAGGTGTCCCTCTTTTGTTTACACCTCCCAAAATGTCACCCAAAGCATTTCCATAACCCTAAAACAGCTTGCACAAATGGACAACCAGTAACCACGCGTATGATGAAAACTCAATTCAAGCCTTGTGACATATGAGTTTTATTATGACGGCCTAAACGGTGGACTCCCGGAGCTGGTGTCAGTCACTCAGCTGGAGTCATAAAGGCAGACACACAGTCTCATAATAGCTTTTATTTGACTTGGATGGCTTTCCTTCTGTTAGACGCAATAACAAATAAATATCATGCTGGGTAAACAAAACAATAAAAGATTTATTAGCCATGGAACTCCTCTGAAATATGACTTTTTAATGTTTCTTTTTTCTTTATCTTGTTCTCGTCCTCCTGCTTTTTTTTTGTAATCATTCTCCACTCTGTTTGTCAGCAGTCCTCAAAGGGCAGGGCGGTATAAAAGACATGCAAATCATAGAGATAAAAAAGATAGATTTATGGATATAGTTAGACAGTTAGGTAGAGAATAGATAGATAATGGAGAATGATAGAGGGAAAGGAGCGCAGGAGTGATAACAGCTTTGCTTTCTATCTGTTTCCTATTTGCTCTGTCAACGTCATCATAGGAGCAACAAAGACAGAAAAAAAAGAAAGAAAGAAAACCTTTCAGAAAGAAATCCCATCCCAACCCAAAATGTGTCAAAACCTTCAAAACAAAAAAGTGTAAACATAAGGAATATTTTCCGGCTGTGCTGCACATTAAAATATCATAACACCATTCCTGTCTGTCAAACGTTCGCCTTTTTTTGTGCTCCTTCGTTACCGCAATCGCTGAGCAAAATTGCTCATAAAAGCACATATTTTCTTTGCCTAAAGAGTACACAATGCCAGGCACATACTTTTCCCATCAAGGCCTGGGGAGAAAAAAAAAAAAAAAAAAAACGGGGAACGCTCATCTCTTGTCAAACAAAAGGAATGAGCCAGAAAACACAGGGCTCAAAGGGAAACGTCCAAAACGATGAAACCTTGTTAGTTTGAGGAAATGAGTTTTCTGTTTTCCGAGCACGGCTCGCCAATTAACATTCACAGCCCTAATAAAAGTTGATTGGCTCTGGAATAATGCACAACCAATTTTCCTCCTGTGTACGTGAACGTGGCTGTAAATTAGGCGGCGTAAGCATATACAGTATGTATGTGAGGGTTTGTGTGTGTGTGTGGTTGTGTGTGTGATTGTCTGTCTGTGAAAATTGGCCAATAAGAGGCTGCGTTTCTTAAGTGCGTGACAGGAAAATGTTATGAATATGGTTGGTACATAATTACCTTTCTCCACAGAGAGGTTGGCTGATTTCCATGCTGTGTATACTGTGTGTGTGTGTGTGTCAAGGTCAAACAGAAAGCGGTCAGTTGTGATTATCCGAGTGTGTGTCGACTATCTAATATGCGTGGTCATGTATTTGTGTGCTGCCGCTGATTGGCTTTGTTAGCACATGTGTGTTCAGTGTGTGTTTAGTGTGTGTGTGTCTTTAACTCGGGCCTGACTGGCAGGAGTATAGGGTGATTAGCTTGTCTGATATTTCATACCTCTCTAATTACATTGTGCTTTCTGAACCCGGTTTGCCTGCCAGGCCTTCTCCCCCCAACAAACAACACTAATAGAGTTAAGGCCAGGCTGTTGTGTCATGTCAGAAATCATTTGGCTCATATCGGTATTCATTACGGAGGAAGAAAAAGGAGGAAAAACAAAGTTAGCGGGCTGTTGTATTATATGTGCTGCTTGTGCGGTGTGTGTTAAAAGACCAGCGTGTAACAATTAGGGGGATCTATTGGCAGAAATGGAATACAATATTAATAAGTGTGTTTTCTTTAGTGTATAATCACCTTAAAGTGAGAATCGTTTTGTTTTCGTTACCTTATAATGAGCTGTTTATATCTACATAGGGAGAGGTCCTCTTCACGGAGTCCGCCATGTTTCTACAGTTGCCCAGAACAAACGTTACTCTCTCCCGTCACCGCCGCTCTCTCTCTCTTGCTTCACCACTCACATCCCACGTAAACACACACTCTACGCACTGGCTCTGCTCCAACTGGCTCTAGAGAGGACCAGTTGTGTTATCGCTTTGGACACAGTAGCTCTCCAATACACTTGGCTTCAGTGCTATATAGACCTCACTGCTAGATACAGCCAGATCCTACACACTGTTCCTTTAAAGAGAAAGAGGAAAAACCTGAGGGGGAGAAAAGCATACATGTTGCATGATGGTGGTATTAAAATGTGTGTGTGTGTTCTCGGGTTTCTCAGAAAAACCGCCAGAGCAACCCTGCGCTGTTTGAGGGCTTTAGTTAGTAGAATAAACACATTAAAAACACACATTCAACACACACACACTCTGGTCCTTTATTCTTTCTTCCTCCATCCTCGCTCTCTCCACGCCTCTGCCTCTCCATTAATCACACACACACACACTTCAAGGCAGTAGATGGACTCGTGCCAGCAGTATTTCTGATAGTTCCTTTTGTCTTTGAAGCTCTTTGGACCAAATTGTTCCACTGATCATAAATGTCATATATCATCCTCTCTCTCCCTTTCTCCCCATCTCTTCCTCCTTCTGTGCCTTTGTACCGTAATCACCTCTGTGTATGTGTGTGTGTGTGTGTGTGTGTGTGTGTGTGTGTGTGTGTGTGTGTGTGTATACTGTATGTGTGTGTGTGTGTGTGTGGTGTAGATCAAATGTTTGTGGTTTTGTTTATCATTTGACTCCATATATGTTTGAGTGCTCAGAATACCTCAACTAATGTCCGGTGTCTCTCTCCTTCTCTCTCCAGAGACCTCAGCGAGAACCAGATTCAGGCGGTTCCGAGGAAAGCTTTCAGAGGAATCACAAGTGTCAAGAACCTGTAAGCGCAATCACTCCCTTCCTTTCCTTCTCCCGCCTCACCCGTCACCTCTATCTTTTCCTCTCGGTTCTTTGTGTTATTGAGCCCAATTTTCTATTATCATCTCACAAAAAAAAGTTGATCCCAATTGCTGCTGTAGTTTATTTAATGTTTCCTTTTTTTAACCCCTTAAATCTCACTGACCCAGCTGGGGGCTCAGTTAGCACAAACTCATCCAGGAGGCTGAATTTTGAAGGAAATGTGTACAATATGATGCCCAGGAATCTTTCTGTTTAAAGTAATGTTGCAGCCATAAAAGCAGCAAGTCTGTGGTTTACATATTTCACTTAGTGTAAACATCATATATATGTTATACCAACCCGATATCACACCAAAGCGTTTAATATACCCGTCTGTACACCAGAGGATAGCGTGTCAGTTTCACGTTTTTTCTTGCCACTGTCGCACCAAGTGCATGCTCATGGGGGACCTCTTGTTGGGTCTCTAAATTATAGAGTACGGTCTAGTCCTGAAGAAACAAATCACCGGCACTCACAGATAAAGAGTCTTTTTTGGTTTATTCTGGGCAATCAAACGTGAACGAATGTGTTTCAGCTATAAGCCGTCATCAGCGTGATCCAACGAGACGTATTGCCAGTATAAATACTTCAGGTGAGACACAGACAAGGGACTACATAATGACCTACAGTCTAGACCTGCACTATATGAAAAGCACCCTGAGAAAACTTCCGTTATGTTTTGACGCTATTTGAAAATAAAATAAATTGAATTGAATAGAACTGAATTGAATCTACCTCCTCATCCTCCCACAAGTCTCCCATAAGTGGTCTTTCTCACTGTATATACTACGCAACTAGCTCTGAAGTTAGACTTCAATCACTACACCTTCATGCAGGCTGTAATATTCACATCTCAGCGACACAAAACGTGACATTGACACGCTTTCTTCCGGTGGACAGGTGGGTCTATTACACGCTTTGCCGTGAGACAGGACTGGTTATACTCTCTGACAGTGTGGAATAAGATGACTTTTCCAACATTAAAGCTATGTAAAGGGGGAAAACTGTACGTTAGGAACATAAATTTAACCGGTATACATGGTGTGCATATTCTAGGTTTGATCACAGAGCATTGGAGGAAATCGGTGTTATTCCTAGACATCAAATCTCATTTCTGAATCACAAATTTGGTTTAGATTAGTTTCACATGACGTGTCTGTTATTTCCATCTTCCTCCTGACTCTATTTAACATTTTTCAACCTCCACCCCATAATCCCCCTTTTCTCATCTTCTTCTTCTTCTTTCTCCTCTCTTCCTGTCCGGAGAGGTTTTTGTCCTCACGTCAAACGCTCAATACCCCCCTGTCATTTATTCATGACGTCCTAATCACCAATAGTGTGATCAATAGGCTGCCTGATCAATGCTGCTCATCAATAACGGCTGATCAATCCGGCCTGATGCTGCATAGGAAACTACTAGACAGACTCTTGGGGGTAAACAATGTCCTCAATGTGTCAGAGTTCGATATAGGGTGAGATAGAGTAGAATAGAACAGAATAGAAATGTATGGGACAATAAAGCTGCATTATGCTGAAAAAATAAGCAGATTTGCTCAACAAATCTTCTCAGTGTAAATTAAAGTTTGCTGTTGTGTTTCATCAGTCATGACTGACATGACAGAGGGAAGGATAGAAAAACAGAGCCGAGCATAATAACTACAAGATGCAAAAAGATAATAGCCCGTCCTTCTGGAAGCCGCACAAGCTTTATTTCACTACTAGAGCTGTCGGCTGACAAGAAAACAAACACATAAACAATATGCTTTGGCTAAATGAGAAGAGAGGGAGATGATTGGGATCTTCAAACACAGATTGTCTTCAGCAGTGATTCCACTACGATGTGAACAAATAACACTTTTTTGAACATGAGCCATGTGTGAGAAGACATTGAGTTAGTAGAATAAGATAAAAAGTTCCAAAAAATGGATTTTAACTTGGAAGTAAATACATCATCATCGCAATCACCGATGCAAAGATGGGTCATATTTGATTGCATGCCGACTGTATTTGTCATATTTATCTGCTGGACCAGTGCTGGGTGAAAATAAATCATCATTTATTCCATTCCATTATGCCAATGAAGATCATGTAATATGATTGAAAGCTCCAGAACAGCTTCAAAATAGAAGTTATGGTGAAATTGTTTTCTTAGCACTATGTGAGATTAGCCGTGGACAGACAGACAGACAGACAGACAGACAGACAGAAACAGAGATGCACACACGACCCCGAATACGCAATCTCCTGGTGGAGATAATTATAACAAGCACTTGAATTTATTACTAGTACATCCATATCACCTTAAAATATTAACTAATGTGTCCTTGAGTTGTGATGATTTATGTGTTTCCAGCACTTTTTCATTGGGCAATCTGTGAATTGATTAATATGCGTCTTGCTACAGATCAGTAATTCAGAGTTAGGCGACAGGCAAATGTGCTCTTCTGCTTAGTTTCCTCTCCCAAGTGTGATGTAAGTTCAATATGGCCGCCAAAGTCCACAGGAGATTATTACTCTTAAGTTAAATGGACCTGAAAGTGCCTGTACTTTGTACTCTGTACTCTGTACTGTGTGTGTGTGTGTGTGTGTGTGTGTGTGTGTGTCAGTGAGAAAGTGTCAGCTCTCATGGCTGGGCTCCAACCCTTTGAGTTCAGTTTGGCCTCTGATCATCTGATCCACTCTCCCTTCTCACATCGGACACAATCCAAACTAAACGCTGCGCCCCACCTCACCTCTTTGACCTCAGACTCTCAGGTATTTCACAACTATTTGAAGTTTGATGCCAGAAAACGGCAGAGCAAATCACATCTTAGCTGCAACGTTGCAGCACCTTGCATATCTTTAACCTGCATTCATCCAGAGTAGGTTCGCTGGTTAGAAAAAAAGATCATGGTTTGTGTTCAAATTATTAATATAACAACATAAAAACATAACGTAACAACCGTAACGATGCAACAAAACCACTATAGTTAGGTTTAGGAAAGAACTGGGCTTAAAACTACTACATTTGTACAGTGAAAATGACATTGAATGTTGTGAACACGGGACACAAACAAACAACTGATTGTAACATGACGCACGGGACACGAACAGCGGTCTCCTGGTTGAAAACCTCTTGTCCATCCACACCACCCGGTGTGTCTTTTTTCGCTCTTTAAACTCTACGTCACTTGCTCTGACCGAATGCAAAAACGTTGGCATTCAACGTACCCGTGGTTTGCAGAAACGTCCAATGCCAACATTTTTCCTGGTGACTGGGCTGTTTGCCGAGCATGCGAGCTCTTTAGAAGAAGAAGAAGAAAGAAAGAAAGAAAGGCACTTCATTAATCCCCGAGGGGAAATTAATTTTTTTCACTCTGTTATATACAGGACACACACACACATGCACAAACAGGACCTATACATGCGTTAATGAGAAAGATGTCAGAGCGAGAGGGCTGCCCCTTACAGGCGCCCCGAGCAGTTGGTGGTTTGGTGCCTTGCTCAAGGGCACCTCGGCAGTGCCCAAGAGGCAAACTGGCATCTCTCCAGCGACCAGTTCACACTCAGTACTTGTACAGTACTTATCGGTAGTTCCCTGCATCACATTCATACATTTACACACATTTACACCTGAGAGCTGCCCAGTATAACCACAGTCTCCTACGGCCGTCCCGCTGAGCACCTCCAATATACAGCAAGTACAATTCAATATGAGTTTCCAGACTTTGCACAGTAGATATATTCCACTTCCTGCCCTCACAGTCCCTTTTTAGAGTAGAATAAAATTCCTTTAATGTTATTGCACAATGAAAAAAACACATAATCTACTGAAGGAGATAAACATCAATTTAAAGTAAAACAGCAATGTTTTTCACTTAACAAAAGCTCGCAATGCTTCAAGGAGAAGAATAGAAGTTACTGGCAGACACTTAACGTTGTATTGCCAGATGCGGCTCTTCACTTCCTGCCAACGCTATAAAGTCGTGTCAATCATATTTGACGGTAAAATTGTCTCCGTTAAAATGTTTTGCACTGAATTGCTTTGACCTACAAAGTGACTCATTTTACTTTCACTTTTTCTGCCAAAATTGAGTGACTCAGGCTTAATGAGATCATTCATTTCTTCCTCCTCGGGTTTTGACGTTTTACAGCACCTCCACATCCTCCTTCTTCTCCCTATATCTCCTCATCCTTTCTTCCTCCCTCCATGTTTTCCTTTCCCCTCAGATTGCATCGCTCCCTTTCCTCCTCTCTCTCTGTCTTCCATCGCTTCCTGCTCATCACATCTTCATTCTTCTTATTTCTCTTATCCCGGCGTCTATCAATCTTTCCTCCCTCTTTCTTTCCTTTTTTCTGCTCTCCATCCATTCCTTCCGCACCATCCCTCCATTCCCAGCTCCAACTAGCCACCTCCCTTCACTTCTCTCTCCCACTTTTTCCTCCCTTCTTCCTCTCCCTCCCCCCTCCATCCCTCCATCCCTACCTCCATTAGACAAGGTGACTCCTGCAGTAAAAGGCTCCAGCCCTCCATTATGCCACAGAGTAAAAAAACCTTCATGACATTCTGTCCCTGGTGGACACAGCATTGATTTTCCCGTATGTCTCTCCCCCCCCCTCCCTCACTTTATCTCTCTCCCCCCTCACTCTCACTTTCTCTTCTGTCTCTCTCTCTCTCTCTACGTCTATGTCTCTCGCCCTTTCTGTCTCACTCACTCTGTTTCTCAGAGGCTATGGTCTCCATCCCTCTCTCTCTTTCTCTCGGTTGTTCCCTTTCATGCTGCCTGGTGGCTAGCATAGTATCCATTTATTGCACTTCTTCACACACACACACACACACACATGGACCCTGTCGACCCCGCTATCAGATTGACTGCTTTGCTGAAACTGCCAAGAACCTGGCAAATACGATTACTGTGGTCTTCTGCTAACCTAAGGAGACAGGTATACGCCATACATCTATGTGGAGGTGTTTGTGTGTGTACATGTGTGCGCCCCTATACATTGTGCTGACTGCTGGTCCTGTCATCCCCCTAAACTCAACCTGTCAGTCAAACTACATATGATAAAGGTAAATGTAGAGTTAGAAAACACCGAGCCAAAATTCCTGTAATACGCTCCGTGTTTTATGTTTTTTTTTTTACTGCCGTACGTCATATTCTGGATGCTTATCTATCGCATCTAATCTTATCTAATCTGATTTTCTATGATCTAATCTTGTCTCGTCTTGTCTGGTCTCGTCTTGCCTTGCCAGAAAAGTCATCATGTTAACCGCACCAGTCAATGTCCAACAACGTTGTTCTTTTGGCATCTAACACATCTGCTTTCCTCGCTGCTCCTGAGCTCATAACAAAATCATGCAGCAGGGAAAAAGTGTCTGATTCCTTCTGAAAAACAAGACGCCATAGAATCGCACATTTTTTCCAAGTAATCTGTGTCGAGTGTGATCACTGGTGGCGAGTTCCTAACCTTGCACGGCAGCTGGATTCTCACAAGAATTACGCGGGAATCGTGGGAGCACATCTCACACGAAAAATCCATTTCGTCAGGCTTCAAGTAAATTTAAACTTTAAAGGTATGATATGCAACAACTTCTTGGAAAACAATGTATAGACTGATACAAAAATGATCCCTCTAAATCAGGGGTGCCCAATACGTCGATCGCGATCTACCGGTCGATCGCGAAGGTAGTGTGGGTAGATCGCATGGCATTTATAAAAAAATAAAAAAAATAAAAAATAATCATTTTTAATTTTTTTTTAAAATAGGCGTCAGCCAACAAATTGCAACACTGTTTCACCTGAACTCATCTGGAGTGGAGGATGAGATTTTGACACTATAAGCTGACATTCAGCTTAAGTCCAGGGCTCATGGACAGTTCTGTAACTTACTCACAGAGGAAAAGTACCTCAACATGAGGAAATGTGCTACCTCCTTGACTGCATTATTCGGCTCCACTTATTTATGCGAGTCAGCCTTTTCCCACATGAAGATTATTAAGTCCAAATACCGTTCCACCTTGACTGATGATCATTTGGAAGTGTGCTTGAGGCTGGCTATCAGCAGCTACTGTCCGGACTATGCATCCCTGGCTGATTCCATTCAGTGCAAGTCATCAGAGTAAGGTAATGACAAAAAATGTACAGTTATATTGTACAATATGGGTTCATGCAGTTATGCAAGGTACACCAACATATATTGTACATATAAAGAATACTCAATATATTTATAAATAAATATATGTTTTGCATTTTTATAGTAGGTAGATCATTTTGACTTGGTCATTTTATAAGTAGCTCGCATGCTGAAAAAGTGTGGGCAACCCTGCTCTAAATCATCACTTATGCCCCACTAAAAGTGGGTGGCAGTGTCTGTTTCTGCAGAGACCTTGCAGCTCTCTGCCCGTAGTTTCTCTTTTCTTCTTATTTTGCTTTACTTTGGACGCTGCTGGGCGTCTGCCAACAGCCTTTAGGCCCTATTTTGGGAGTGTAACCCCCAGCCAATAACAGCACGCAGGGTGTGCAGCCCGTTCAGGTGGTCAAATGACGCCTCTCGGCTTCTGATACCAAGGCACAAGCAATAGGCTATACGTCGAAGGGCACAAGTCCCCCTTTAGATGCTCTGCGGCCATATTTGACGGATGAGAATGGGTTTGTTACATCGCTATAGCAGCTGTTGTTCGCTGCTATTGTTGTGTCAGTTTGACCGAGGCACACACACACCAGGCAGAGAGGACAGCCTGCCTTTCGCCTACATTCATTCAAAATCTGGCAACTCGGCACCTTCCCGCAGGGTTGTACGGAGGTGTGCAGAGTTAGTGGGTGTTTATTTGTGTTTTAGAACGTAACCGTCGTGAAACAATAACAAATTAACATTTCATTTCTCTAATTCACTGTTTTGTTCTCATTAACACCTCTGTTCATTCGATAGCTCGCTCAGCCATCACTTCTCTCACTCTCCCTCTCAGCTCATTAAACTGAGGACGACTGGCCAACTTTGAATGAGTTTACAAACACCGACCGACAACTGTTGCATATTATACCTTTAAAAAATCGTTTGTGGCCGGCAAGCCAGACCAAAGGCCAGTCAGCGTCCTTTGAGGAGCTACTGGCGGGCGTGGCTTCGGTGTGTAACGACGCACAGAGAGGTGACTCTAAACAACAATCGCAGCTCCTGAAGAGGTTAGCGTAGCTGCAATAGCATCAGTTATATCAGAGCTGGAGGGTATTTCTTCATTGAAAGAAGAGCAAAGAACGGCACTGAAGGCTTTTCTCGATGGAAAAGATGTTTCCGCTCCAATGACGGCTTCTCAGATGGTTCTGTGTAACAAACCATCTGGCGGTTCAGGTTAGCAAGTTCCTTCTGCGCACATGAAGTGACAAATCAAAAATGAAATACACATAAACAGTGTTAAGCAAGCTCTCCATCAACAGGAAACTGACTGACCCTTTGCACCACCACCTCCGCCATAAGACCAAAAGATGAATAAATTACAGTTTGTGGTGTGGGCAGCGAGCTGAAGTGAAATGATTTCTGAGGATTTAAATTATCCCAACTTATGCTGCCTATTTGAGCCACTAAAGTTAAGCCACTTTACCTAGTACAGTCTTAACACGGATGTAAAACCTATTGCTTGACCTAGACTCTGTCTCTGTGACCAACAACCTCTAGGACTACAGCTAACAAGCTATATGAACTGGATTGTGCCGGATTTGTTCATTCTGAGGGGTCAAAGATAGAAATATATCTTTAAAACATGTTCTATCTGAAAGAGACATTCTCACAGCCAAGCAATTATAGCGAGAGTTTATGTGCATAATGTTCAACAATAACATTTACCCCCTCGTGCGATTTTCCCAAGGACACTGGTGAATTCATTCAGATAAAATAAAAAAAAATCCAACAACTCAAAACATTGTTTCACGTGTTGCAGAGACCTCGTTTAAATGGTTGATGTCACAACTCATTCAATTCCCTCAGGGTGCAATTTGAGGCAAGCTGGTTTGCAAACATAAAAACATAAAATTATGATAAACTATTAATTCACACAATGAAAAAACACTAAATATATTCACATAAAGATAAAAAATCAAATAACAGTAAAGATTAGAAGCAATCATTAAAAAAGTTAACTATGCAGGTGGTAATGTTGAACATGACACATCTCTCCTCTGTTAGCATAGAGTGTCATACACTAACACACCATAGGCTAGGTTCAAATTTAAAATCTTTTCATTGCCATTCTGTTGCTCGCTTTGGTCCAAGTTTACTTCCTGTCAGCTACTGCATTAACAAACATTGCAACAGGAAATACAGCCGGGCCCATTGAGAATGTTAATGTTGTCAAGTTTGAAAAGGTCTTCACTGGCATACAGGAGAGTATATTTAAAGGTTTTTATACATACTTTTCTGAGCCATGAGTGACAACAACCTCAACCAGCCTGATGCAGTCAACCCCAGTCAACTTGTACCCTAAACACAGACTGTGTATAAGAAGTGGACGTAGTCACCGTGACGTCAGCCATTGGTTTGTGGACTACCGTTCTGAAGCTTCGAGTTCGACATTTTGGCCGTCGACATGTTGGTTTTTTGCAACCAAAAGTGGCACGAGAGGGTGGAGCTAAGTACAACCGAACGCTGAATAAGATATTTTTAGGCGACCAAGATGTTGCAATCAACTTTCATGAAGTGAAAAAACACTTTGAAACGGTTGAAGCTCTAAGACGAAAACCCGGACAACTCCCAGACCGGACAACGCCGTGGTAGTGACCTGTCAATCACAAGGTAGCCACGCCCTAAAGCATCCCCTGCTTTATGGTCTATTTGACTCTAAATGGGACCATAATTTACTAAATGAACATCATGCTGTATTGAAGAAGACTTGAAACTAGCGATTGAGACCATAAACTCATGTTTACAATGTTTACTGAGGTAATAAATCAAATGAGAAGTAGGATCATTTTCTCATAGACTTCTATACAATCACACTTCTTTCAACAACCAGAGGAGTCGCCCCCTGCTGGCTATTAGAAAGAATGCAAGTTTAAGGCACTTCACAACCGGAGGATGCCGACTGATCCTAAAATAGAATAATCTTAAAAAACCTTTTTCCTCTGACATGCAGATATATTTGATGTATTATAATATGATGAGATTCTGTCAGACTGCTATTTAAACCTATATCCTTGAAACCTATATACAGGTCATACTCTACTTTCTGTTTACAGTGAGAAGAGACAGATAAATGGGATCAACCACAGACGCTGTTTTGTGTACACTTTACAGTCACGCTTAAATCACAACATGTGTGAGTCAGTCATGCTGGGAGGCATATAGCTGCAGTTGGCTTACAGAGACGCATGGACGCATCAGATAAGATACAGCTGTTTCATATGCCCTCACATTACACCTCAGTGGCCACAGCGACACGCTTTTCTTTATCTTCTGCCGCCATCACGTCCTCATATTGTACCTTGTTTTCCATCTGCCTGCCTTCTCGCTCTCTTGCCCACTTTTTTTTATTGTTACAAAATGTAATTCATTTTCCCCCACTGAGTCCACCCATGCTCAACATTTACACACCCCTAGCACCTCCAGGTGCTTTGGAAGAATGTGTTCAGGGAATGTAATATGTAATTTCTTCCAACAATACAACCTTACATTATTCCAGTGTAAGAAGAACTAAAAAAGAACCATGGCTTTACTTCTTTACCTTTTTTCCTTCCTGTCACCCTCTCCTTTCACTTCTCCCTCGTAAAACGCCTCCACACTTCACGCTTCCCTACCCACAATGCAGTGCAGGATGGCCGTTTGTTTGAATTATGACTACAGCGCCTTAGAGAGAGGTGAGAACATTGTGTCGGCTGTGCACGCGCACACACACACACATGTTTCTTACCTGCACTGTTGTGTGTCTTTGTCATTGCAGATGTTTACCTTCAGTTGTTTTTGTGTTTACCACAATTCCAAGAATGGACAGCCAGAGCCAGATATATATCTAGCAAGTGTTTGTTGAAAATATAGAGAAAAAAGATTAATAATGTCACGGTGCCATTTCTTCCCCGATCAAGCATTCAAAGCCTTGCACCAATATGCACAAAGTGGCAAGGAAGAGCAATGAAGACATGATAGCCTGCTTCCTGAAATGGTTTACTCAGATTCCCATCATTCTTTGCCCCCCTGCTTCCTTAAATGGGAGGATGTGGCTAATTCATTAAAGGTCATGACCAATCGAGACAGGAGGGAGAAAATGTCAATAGCTTTGTCTAAATTTTAACTTATTTAGCGAGACAGGGTTCCCCAAACAGTCGCATTTTTCATCACAGTGATGGGATTTAGTTTTGACGTAGAATTTACTTAAACTCATTCACACAATCGTCAAAGAGTAGTGGTTAGATTCAGCGAGAGACAGAGACACTTCTATTCTTTTGCACAAACCATCAAATTAGATTTTCGCAGTGTTGCCTTTATTTGACTTGAACTTCAACATCAGACAAATGTTTCCATCTCTTCTCACTGTTTATTTAACAGAGTTATAAAATTCCTAAATCCACTTCAAGCGAATGTGCGTTTATATTCAATTTGTCTAATTCGATATGCAAAAAAAAGGACTTGGATGGAAAGCCACTTGGTGTCCTCGACTGCATGTATCTCGGTAAGCGGTGGCCTTCTAATTATAAAACATGCACATGGCTTCCTGTACCCTTGAACATCACTAAAAGCAGAGGAATCATTTGCAAGTCCAAGCCCGGTATTGTGCAAATCCTCATTTACTGCATGAAGGCTACGTGCAGTATGTCCATCCACCCTGCATTGGCTTCATTCCCAACACATCCATCCTTAATCCACTTACATCTACCGCTCATCCTTCAACCCTCCTGTGTTCTTCTGTCTTTTACTTATTTTCTCATTTCTTTACTTTTTGGCTTTTCAATCTCCAACCTCCCTCTCCTCTACTACTCATCTGGTCCTTTGCTTTCCTCTCTCCAGCAGACCACCATTTCTTTTTTATTTCTTTCATCTCTCCATGCTCTCAATGTCTTGTTGCATGTCTCTTTTCTGCTTTCCTTCCTTCCTTTGTTCCTTTGAATCCTTTCACCAGTTCTCATTCTCATACAATACTTTTCTTCCCTCTTTCAGTTTTCCTCTTCAACCCATTAACCCCAGTGATGTTTTTGTTTACTCACCTTCTCATTGCTCATCTTTCTTGGTATGTTTCAATCTAAACTGCAGACTAGCAGTTACGAGACAAAGCAATACAGTATGTTTGCTTGACAAAAAAATGGGAAAGATGAGCGGATTCAAAGTTTATGCAAAAGTGCAACGGCTTTGAATATTTAAGGGAAGTTTTGGTTACCAAATGTTTTCCGAAAGTTTCCTCCCAAGAAGCCCTCTAGCAGCCATTGTATTTATGACAGGGGTGATGAAGGAAGTAAGATGATGTAAGATGTTGTTGTAGGGCCGTGGTTCTCAAACTTTTTCTGTCATTCCCCCCTTTGGAGGAAGAAACATGTTCACGCCCGAACTACTCAGTGCAGCCCTACTTTGTCATAATTTCTTTTGATGACCTTCAGATGAGCAGATTGTCTTTTTCACCTCCGAAGCATCGTCTGTTTTTATTTTTGTCCTTGTCAAATATCTGTCCGTTCTGTCAAACTACAGACTACCTGTCTGAATGAACACCATTGCTACCATGGAAAGAGACGATTTGTTTACTGTTCGACCGTGAAAATGATTCCAACGTCAAAACATTAATTGCTCATCACATTTTCCACCGGGCACGCGTGCACCCCCTGACATGCGGCCCCTCAGTTTGAGAACCACTTTTGTTGAGTGACAAAGTCCACGAAGAGAAGAAGTCAGGGTGGACGGATGGTTCTTGTTTCAAACAGACAGTCAGCGTTGGATCCTTTTAATCATGATCGTGATCCTCCCCTAACCATAACCAATTATTTGTTATTGTAACCATGACGATAAAGTAGTCATTTTAACCCAAACCATGATCTTTCCATAAATCTAACCAAGTAATTTTTGTGCCTTAACCTCACTGTCACATCATAAGATGTATTTGTTTTCCAACAATGATCAGTGATGGTTTTTGGTCACAGACAAATGACGATCGATGATCAGAAAATGCTTATATGTGTCATTCTGGAGTCTTTCTCATGTGTCATTGTAGTTTAATTTGAAGGACTTGTTGGACTTGGATTGTTTTTCAGCTGTCACATGTCTTTGGAGTTTAGTCCTTTGATTGTTAAAATGTAAGACATTGTGATTAGAGACTTAGCGGAAGAAAAAGTTCCACTTCGGAACAATAACACTCATAAATAAAGCCAAAATTGATGTAACTATACATTTACCAGCAGTTTAACTCTCCCACAATTGGATCCTATATACATCCCACACTATAGAAAGTGATGACAGAGCTATGCAGCAATTTGGTGACTCACACCATGAAACTCCTTATCGAACACATTTGTTTTCTTGTAAGATTGAAGTGAGATTTGCTTCTGTCTTCTGTGTTGAGCATATAAATCTAAAAGAGGCTCGCAGGCAATCCGGAAAGTAGTTATTTCTGTTGTCGTTTACCTCACAATGGCCGCATTTGACCAAAACACTACAAAATGATCAATTGAAGTAGTGTTGAGATGAAAGGAGCCACAGCACATCGCTGTTTATTCAGTGTTTCCAATATGTCTCCATCACGACTCATTCTGTGATGTCTTTATCAACAAAAATGTTGTGTCACGCAAATGGGAAACCATTTTTGGGTAATTTCCAGTCAAACATTTGTGCTGTTTACATTAATTTCCAGATTTGTTGAAGCATTATTTGTTGATATGGATTGGATGGGAACCCAGATAGTGTATCCTCCAACCCTCCCTCGGTCCTTTCATTAATTACTCAGTCAGTAGTGGTTGCTCACTGATGGATTCATGGAGTGGCAGGGCTGCTGTGTGTGTGTGCTCCAGATGGTAGCAGAGGGAAGCATTGAATCAGTCTGCCAATAGGCCTTATGATAGACATGATTAAACACACTAACTAATTATATGGAAGGAAATTAAATTCTGGCCCCCGGTTCTATCCCCTGTAACAAACATCCACATACAAGCACGAACACACCGCGACTACAAATGCAACACGGTGGTACAAATATGGAGAGCACACACACTCACTCAGACACACAAAGTATACCCTCATCCCAGATTGATACCAATCATGTCACTGCTAATCAGGGTGCTTGGTGAACAAAGCTGTCAGAGGAATCCAATCATATCACAGATGATGGGATCGTTTACTGTGGATGAGGACAGTAGATGAAGTACATGGCCACCAATATGAATCCGCAAATTATTCTCAATTGTAGGAGAATTACAGATGTGAGGAGCATGGTGACAATATGTTCTCATATTTATCAAAACACCATCCTGTAGAGTTATGTACAGTTTAAGAGTTGAAGACATCTCACAACTTGTCTGGCAGTCCTCGTCAGCTCTGCAGAGTGATGGGAATCCCCCAGACTCGCATCAAGAAGTCATGAGTGTCAGTGGAGACACGGAGAGACAATGGAGACTAATGAAAACAAATGTGGAGGTTGTCAACTTACATTTTTTTTGTCCAGTGGGTGTCTTAATTCTTTGACAACCAAACAACAAAATTGTCAATGCATTCCGAAATGATCCATATAATTACAAAAATGATACCATTGAGCAACCTCCGGGTCTGAGACTTGCATTCTTTCTAACAGCCAGCAGGGGGCGACTCCTCTGGTTGAAAAAAGAAATCTGATTGTATAGAAGTCTATGAGAAAATGAGCCTACTTCTCATTTGATTTATTACCTCAGTAAACATTGTAAACATGAGTTTATGGTCTCAATCGCTAGTTTCAAGTCTTCTTCAATACAGCATGATATTCATTTAGTAAATTATGGTCCCATTCAGAGTCAAATAGACCATAAAGCAGGGGATGCTTTAGGGCATGGCTACCGTGTGATTGATATGTTGCTACCAAGGCGTTGTCCGGTCTGGGAGTTGTCCGCATTTTCGTTTTACAACTTTAACCCTTTCACACTTTCAGTAATGAAAGTTAATTATAAGATTTTGGTCGCTTAAAAATGCATTAGGTTGTACTTGCTCCACCATCTCGTGTCACTTCTGGCTGCAGAAAACAAGATGGCGAGGCTTCAAAACAATAATTGAAGGACGTTAAATATCAGTCTCCTGCATTAACGTTGGATGTGCTACACACTCATCCACCACCCAGACCTCCACAGCCTTACTTTCTGCCTAGCAACATAAAGAGCAGACTACCTTTCCGCATTGGCAATGAACGCCGGCATCAGATGTACACTGTGAGGCTCAGAACTGTCCAATATGAATGTGACTACAAGATACAGAGCTGTACGTGGATGAATAAAATAACACAGATGAATCAAATGAGACAGAAGAGCTCTTTGTTTTCTAGAATAGCACAGCCTTATCCCCATTCTTCATATTCAATGTTATACTGAAAACATAATGGCTTTGATAACTACAGTCAACTTTGCCAGTGCCATGCGTATCCATATGGCTGCTCAGGCTGTGAGCCAGTTTGCCTTCCTTAAAAAAAAAATCATGCCTTTTAATTACATAAAACACAAACATGGCACAGCCATATGTTGTTATGATCCCCAGACTCACCATATTTTAGAGTCCAGTCATTTAACAGATGCTCACACTCACAGCTTCCCCTCCAACAAGTAGCTAAAAAAGATAATCTTAGATTCAAAACATGACTCTTAACGAGAGCACACAACCCTATAAGACTACTCTTTTATACAGAACACTCCACATCAATGACCCAAGCCATCTTTACAAATCGTGCTCAATTAATCAAGTGCGGCATTGCGAGGCCGTAAACAAGTTATCTCTAAATCACCCCTAAAATATAATTGCATTGCATCAAAGCAGATCAAAACATCTCATCAGTCTCTGGGAGCCTTTGGAGGGCCGAAAATAATTACGTGGTGGGCCAAACCGCCAAACCTAGCCTGTGGGCACAGAGTTGTTTGGTATTTTAGTCCAAACTGAACTCATGCCAACCATTAACTACCAGCAGCTGGTCAATATCAGGTAAAAATACATGAAGAGTGTCCTTGCTGTGCTGCACCGCAAACTGCTTTCTGTGACCTTGTTGTGCACTGCAGATGTCAAAATAAGAGTACACTGATCAAATATAAAATTACAGTATTGACTTTGTGTAGCAACTTTTCCAAGTTTTGTGATTAAATATAACTAAGGTACGGCTGTCAAAGTTAATGTGGTAATAACGCGTTAACGCAAATACGTTTTAACGCCACTAATTTCTTTAACACATTAACGCAACTTTCGATCTTTAAGTTTGTAGCAGTTTTAAAGTTACAGTTTGAAGATACTGGCATCATATGAAACTTATGAAACCTAAGGAATCCATTGGTACCAACCATGTCATACCAACTTGTCACAAAGGAGGCTAAATATCACTCCAAACTTACGCTAAATTTTGGCGAGGAAAAACTGTCATGTCCATTTTCAAAAGGGTCCCTTGACCTCTGACCTCTAGATATGTGAATGAAAATGGGTTCTATGGGTACCCACGAGTCTCCCCTTTACAGACATGCCCACTTTATGATAATCACATGCAGTTTGGGGCAAGTCATAGTCAGGTCAGCACACTGACACACTGATAGCTGTTGTTGCCTGTTGGGCTGCAGTTTGCCATGTTATGATTTGAGCTTATATTTGTTATGTTAAATGCAGTACCTGTGAGGGTTTCTGGACAATATTTGTCATTGTTTTGTGTTGTTAATTGATTTCCAATAATAAATATATACATACATTTGCATAAAGCAGCATGTTTGCACACTCCCATGTTGATAAGAGTATTAAATACTCTAATCTCTCTTTAAAGTACATGTTGAACAGATAAAAAATATCTGTGGGTACAGAGTTGTTTGATATTTACTGTCTTGGGTCCAAACTGAACTCATGCCAACAGTTAACCACCAGCAGCTGGTCAATATCAGGTAAAAATATATGAAATCTCGCTGTGCTGCACCGCAAACTGCTGTCTATGACCTTGTTGTGCAAAGTTCAAAATGAGAGTACACTGATCAAACATAAAATTACAGTATTTACTTTGTGTAGCAACTTTTCCAAGTTTTAAATAATAATTTTGGTTTGGTTTGCAAGTGCTTGTGGTAGTGTAGGTTGGAGGAGACATTTTTTTCTGCGATAATGATTTTCAATGTGCAGTAAACTTTTTAATGTATATTTCTCACATTTATCTTGTCTAAAAGTCAGTGCAATAGAGCCTTTCTTTGAAACGCAGCTACTTATTGAGGTGCACTTGAAGTGTACCATAGTAAATACATTTCTCAGATACTCTTGAGGTCTTCTTCTCGCTCTCTCAACACAAACATGCACATATAAAAACAGACCAAAGGATGTGTCGCTCCACAAGCCCTGATGTAATTTCCGTCGCCCTGCGGACGCAAACCAGCTCCTGTTTTGGGAAGCACCTTCCTCTGGGTTAAAAGCTGACACCGCTGATATAACAGGTGCTGCCTGCAGTGTGCCGAGCACACACCGGGGTTTATGTAGAGAAGAAGAAAAGGAGATTTAAAAGCTTGATAAAAGAAAACAGGGAGGGGGAATGGATTAGCAACGGATAGATGGGGTGTGAGGAGAGAAAAGGTGAAGGGGAATTAGAGATGAGAGGAGAAGAGAGGGCACTAGAGGGAGGAAAAAAAATGGATTATGAATGGAGAGAGGACGAGAACATGAAAAATGGAGAAGATGGATGCTCGGAAACGAGGGGAGAAAAAAGAAAAGGAGAGGAGAGAAGTCAAAGACAGAAAAGGATTAGGGATGGAGGGATCTAGTGGAAGAGAGATGAGATGGGGACAAGGAGGAGAAGATTAAGGTGGAGTGATACGCTTTTATCTTCTAGTGTCTGGAGAGCAGACAGTAATGGTGTGTGTGTCCGTGAGGTATTAGTGTGTGTGGACCTTTATGATTTTGTGTGTTTCTTAAAGTGTGTGTGAACGTTTGAATGTTTTTCTACTTGTGTTTAGTAACATCTTTTTGTCCATGTGTGTGTCCACCTGTTTGAGTGTGAGTCTAAATGGTGCTCTTCTTTCCTGGTTGAGTTAAAAAAAAAAAAAAAACAAGAGAAAGAAAAACGAAGAAGATACTTCTGCCCTTCATATCTGCAATCCATCCATCTGCTTCTCCGCAGAAGAAGAAGAGAGGGGGGGTGGGAGACAGAGGGATGAATGGATGGGAGGAAAAGGAAGGAAGGAAGGAAGGAAGGAGGGAGGGATGAGTGGAGGTTTCGGGGTTGTTGGGTTCATGGATGGAGGGATGGAGGGATGGACGGTGGCGGGGAGAGGGGTTGGATACCTCGAGCCGAGCAAATTAAAGTAAAAGCAAAAGGATGGATGACAGTGGGGTGCAGGGTGCATGAGGGAGCCCGATGAACGAGGCGTCAAGCCAGCCAGGGTGAGACGAAGAGTAGGGAGGTAGAGAGAGAGAGAGAGAAAGAGAGGAAGGAAGGAGAACGGGAACGAGAGGCAGAGTCGTGACTGTAGGTTGATTTACGGAGGCTTTCCTTTTAATGAAATTGTTTCAGTGACAGAGCCGGTAAAAGGCCCTTAATGGATTGGCTGGCCTAATGTAATGAAATTACTCCCTCTTTCACTACAGAGAGAGGGGGAAAAGAATAAAAGAGGACATGGGGAGGAGGAGGAGGAGGCGGAGGAGGAGGAGGAGGATGGGAGAGGAGAAAATGCAATTAATATTTACAGAACAGACAAGCAGGGTGGGCTTTAGTAGCTACGGCTCGCTCGCTCTCTTCCTCACCGTGTCTACCTCTCTCGCCCCTCTCTCTCCCGGTGGCCAGTGTGCGCTGGGCGTGCAGCAGGGGAGGGAGGTGATAGGCTGACGCCAAGGCAGGCCACTTCAGCCCACCGGTCTCCTCTATCGCGCTTTCCTTTTCCTCTCCTGCTCTCCTCAGGGCTGGCCATATCAGCACTGAGGTGAGACCTTCGCTTGTGTGCTACTGTCTGGACTGGGCATCCCTAGAGTGTGTTTGTGTGTGTGTGTGTGGGAGTAGAGAGTTAACGCCGGTGTCTCCTACCTGCTACCTTAAGCCCACTTACTGGGGTATCACCTCTCACACACACTCACACACTCACACCCACACACACTCGTTCACGCAACCCGTCTTTTGTTAGTCCCTCCCACAGCTGAGCGGACCTTGCAGACTTGCGCCTGACTCTCTCCCATCTCTCTCTCATCTCTGTGTGTGTGTGTGTGTGTGTGTTTGTCTGTGTGTGTGTGTGTGCTCGGTGCAGGCAACTGGACAGCAACCACATCAGCTGCATCGAAGATGGAGCTTTCCGAGCGCTGCGCGATCTGGAGATTCTGTAAGTAGAGAAAAAAAAAAAACCCTGGTCCTCTCACTCTGGCTCCTCCATCTCTCTTCTCCTCCTCCTCCTCTCATCCCATCTTCTCCTCTCTTCCCCCTTTTTTCATGTGTTGTCTGTGCAGCAGGGATCCGTTCTGCGCTCGCATCCTTTTCGTTATCAGCTTTGTTCTCTGTCTTATTCTTCATCCTTTCATGCTTCTTTTCTTTTCCTCTTCATGTCTTCCTCTCCTCTCTTACTTGCTTTTCTTTCCCCCTTCATCTACTTTGCTGTCGCATCATATTGTCTGTCTCTTAAACACATCTTCTTCATGTCTTCAATGTAAGAAAAGCTTCAACTTAAACATGCTTTTGTTGAGAAAATGTAGCTTCTTTACATGTTTCTGTGTGAATTATCTATTATGTATATGTGTGTGTGTGTGTGTGTGTGTGTGTGTGTGCGTGTGTGAGCTGAAGTGCGTGTAAATGCATGCGTGTAAGTGCATTGCTCGCGAGGATGAAGCGCAGTGTACCTGTTCATTCACCAGCAAATGTGTTGTCCTTGACTTACAATACACACACACACACACACACACACAAAGAGTGAGGAAATAGTGCATCTGCCACCTGCTGTGGTTTGTGCTTCCTCTGCAGCATGTGTGCATGTGGGTGATTCCCTCTGCATACGGGAATGGGAATACGTTGATGCGTATTTGCTTCCAGCTGTGTGTGTGTGTGTGTGTGTGTGTGTGTGTGTGTGTGTGTGTGTGCGCGCGTGTGTGCGTGTGTGCGTGTGTGTGTGTGTGTTTGTGAGTGTGTGTGTCTGATCTGTCCACATTTTTAGAGCTGCTCATTTGTCACTATGCTCAGAGGTGTGACTGGCGACTGTGCGAGGTTGTGTCGGGAAAGCTGTCTACTTTCTCCACACTTGTGTGTGCGGGCGTGCGTCGTTTCACACAAATACGTGTGTGTGTGTGTGTGTGTGTGTGTGTGTGTGTGTGTGAGTGTTTCCATGGCGTGCGTTTGCTCTCACACAGACGAAGCAGATGCTGTGCTTCGTTGTGGGTTGTGCATCTGAACCAAGTCCTTCAGTTAATTTCAATCAGAGCCTACATTTCTCATATGCGTGTGCTAAGATATATAAGGTCACATTGTCTTGCTGGAGCTGGTAAAAGTTAACAAATAGGGATCTTTTCTTTGGTTGGCTCCAGCATTGGTTCATTTTGTCTGCAGGGATGTTGGCAATGCATTCATATTCTGCTGTGTGGTGCTGAGAGGTGAAACGATTAGTGGTACTGTTGCTGAATATGTTTATTAGAGGGTAAAACTGTATAGCAAATAAGGCAGAGAAAAAGAGAAAAAGAGAGAGGAGCATATATAGACAAAGAAAGACAAAGGTGGAAGAAGAAAGAGGAGAAGACAAGATGATTAGAAAGGAGAAGGCTGACAGGACTGTCCCAACCTCTAGCTAAAAAGACTTAAATGCTATTTAATCATTACAAGTGGACATGGTTGAGGTCCATAGAGACAGACCCACAAGAACAGACTCATAACTCTAATATAAGTTGACATTTGAACAGGAACAGTTGTTGATTCTCCTGGTTTTTAACACATTGTGACAATAGTCAAGATTTTTTTTCAGCCCAATAATGAAGAAAATTCTCACTGTCACGTAAAGATCTAGTGTACCCAGCAACATTGTGGGAGGCAGGCTATTAAAGCCAGACACCATTATGTAAAGCACATACAAATCTGTGCTAAGGATATGATTCAAATCAGAGCTGCAGTTTATGAAACATCTGCAAACACCAAAATCTATTGGGTGCATGTGTTCTTGTACCATGTAAAATAGCAAAAACACAGTAATTTGTTATTGAAACCACACTTTGGTAAACAATGTGAACCCAAAGTATTCATAGAAAACACTCGTATTCAAACATATCATGTCAAAACTAGGTTACAAGTATTTTAATCATAATTAAATACAGTAGAACCCATGGGCCGGTTGCACAAAGAACCTCAAGTTAAGATTTTCCTTAAAGTCCGAGTTAAAGTGTCCTTAAAATAAAATCAGTTGAACAAAACACCCTTAAGTCTTTTCCTTAAGGTTTTAAGTATTTACGGTTTTCACCTTATCTTGGTCTTACACTTAATGAATTCCTTAAACCGTTGCACAAAAGACCTTAGCAAGCAAATCAAGGAAAGAAAACGTGGCGAGCGCACTTTTGTTAATGTTACCGGCTTCCCAAAAATGTGCATTGGTGATAGACGGGACCAACATAAGGATTCAAGCGCCGTACAATATGTAGATCAATTTGTTAAAATCAACATTAAATCAATGTCCAGTTAGTGTGCAATCATGAAAATGAAATAACCAACGTTGTGACACAATGGCCTGGTAGTACCAACAAACTGTCTCCATGGAAACTGTAGAAATGTACTGCTGTAAAATATCTTCCAATGCAGTAAAAACCTTAAGGCAGTCTTAACTAAGGAAAGACATTTTTGGTGCAACACCTTTAGCTAAGAAGAGTGTAAGCCTTAAGTGTCCTACATAAAACTTAAGGTGCTCTTTCCAACCGGCCTCAGGGATTTGTAATGTAAAAGCTCAGCGGGACTCCCAACAGGATCAGCCTCATGTTGATGAGCTTCCTGCTGTTGTAGATGTGAGGCGTTCTTGGTGCAGTCTGGTGCTTCCTAATGTGTTCACATGAATGATTAAAGAGAGCAGGAAACAGTAGAAAATGGTTCAATACACGACGGCTTGCACTGTGAACCACATCCAGTCCGAATATCATCGTTTTAAAAGAAAATCTTGCAGATGTTCTTGTGTTGAAAGATGTTCTTGTGTTGAAAGATGTTCTTGTGTTGAAAGATGTAATATCAGCTTGAGTTTACTAGAAATGTTTATTTTATCACCTTTCATTCAACCTGTCCCCATCCCTTTATGTCTACCTTTTTCCCCTTCAGCAAAGTTAGCTTTTTTTGATTTTCCTGCCTGACTTTTTTGCTCAGCGCACAATGGAAGTGATAGGGGCCAGATAGAGGGGGATCGGCAGCGCCAGATACAACGTATTAGCAATTCATAAGACTCTGACAGCTGAGTGCTCGGCAGGATTTACAATTCACTGTAAATACGCAGCCGTGCCCATTCACAGCAGACAGCATGACAGCACACAGTATATTCACTGAATGTGACGTTTTAATAAAGGCAGGTGTGTGTGTGTGTGTGTGTGTGTGTGTGTGTGTGTGTGCACGTGTGTGTGTGTGCACGTGTGCAAAGGGCATGAATGACAGTAAGCAATTCTGCCGCTGGACTGATCTTCATTTCAAGCATCTTAACACTCACACACACATACACACACTCATGCACAGATGCGAATTCACACACACACACACACACACACACACACACAGACGCAGCCCCATCTGTTCTGTTCTTGGGGTTGATTTCGTGACCGTAGTACAAAATGGGATGATAGAGATAACAGTGATTGGAGGTCATGTGATTGCACCATCAGGTAGGTGTGTGTTTCTGTGTGTGTGTGTGCACACCTGGGCACACAGTCTGTTGTACATGAGTGTGTGTGCGTGAGTGTAATCATGTACTGCTATCATTGTGAGGACCGGTTTGCATTTTAGACCTTCAGTGTGAGAACATTTTGGCCGTCATTTCTTCAAATGCCCTGTTTGCTGTTTTTTATGATTTACAGGGCTTGATAATAAGGGTTGCCCGCTTGCCCGGGGCAAGTACAATTCCCCGTCAGTCCAGTAAATCTAGCAGCAAGTGGTAAAAAAGTATTAAACTTATCCTTTTTTTCCCGGAGATGGAAGTAGCTAAGGAGTGAGCTGTCTCACTTCTTCCTCAACTCTGTTGAGAGTTGCACATGCGCAGCACCGATCGGGCACTTGCGAGAAAATGGCGTCAGGTAAAGACAAAGTTTATGAGCAGAAGCGCAAGCGAACATTTCAATGATCCTGGAAACAGGAGTCTAGTTGGGTGGGGTTAGAGGATGCGGTGAAACATGACAATTAACTTTAGTCTTTGTTGTTATTTGATAACCATTAATAAATAAGATAAACATTTTGTATAGGGCAAGTCAAAATAAAATTCGGGCAAGTCGATTTCTGACACATTTGCCCAACCGGCAACCGGGCAAGTGAATAAAACCCATTAACGTTAAACTCTTGTTTAGGTCAGAATTGTTGGGTTTAGGTTAAGGTTAGGGTTGAAACGATTAGTTGATTAATCCATTAGTCGATCAATAGTTAGCCCTCTTACCAATCAGTAATGTCAAACACTTGCTGGTTCCTGCCTTTCTCTGTTTCATATCAATATAAATTAAATATCTTTGTGTTTTTGAGCGTTGGTGAAACAAAACAAGCACTTTGAAGATGTCACCTTCACGGTTTCATAATTGATATTTTGAAGTATTTTCAGGTATTTTATAGACAATTAATCAGTTAATTGAAAGAATAATCAACAAATAAATTCATAATGAAAGTATTTGTAAATTTAACCCCCTACTGTACTTAGTGTAACATCTGGGATTAAGCATGAAGTTGTGATGGGTGTTAGGCCATCACGTTCTTATCCCGGCTTGTCACTTACTGCCGCTTGGCGTCACTTTAGGTTTAGGCAACAAAACCATTTAGTTAAGTTTAGGAAAAAACTACGTTTGGGCTTAAAATTACTAAATTTGTAAAGTGAAAATGAAACTGAACGTTGTGAACACGCTACACTAGCGAACAGCTGATTGTAACGTGAAAGCGAAACTTAACGCACGGGACACAAACAGCGGTCTCCTGGATGAAAGCCCTGTGTTTATTGGACCCATCAACCAATCCGGTATGTCTCTTTTCGCTCTTTAAACTACGTCACTACACTCCCGGCACACTTTCTCAGAGCGTTTACTGTTGCCACGGATGGGTTTACATTATAGTTAACGGAACTCCCGTTGCGCCTCATATCAGCACTTAATGGTTCTTTGTGCAGGGGGTATCAAACGCCGACAGCCGTGACAAAGAGTCGGCATTTGACGCCCTGGGAATGAGAACGGGTTGTTTAGGCTAGAGGCTAGAAACTGTATCACGTCAATGCGGGTCCTCACAAGTATAAAAATCCAAATGTGTGTGTTTCACTGTGGCTGGATATGCATGTGTCAGCGTGTGTGTGTCTGCCAAGCGTGTTTGCTTGTGTCTGTGTGTGTGTATGTAGGTCTATCTATGTGTGTGTGTTTTTATGAATAATGTACCCGTCACACATTTCCATCCAAATTATTGGTCAAAACTGTCCAGTTAATGCATGATGGAGCTTTAAGATGATTATAGCTCCAAGATATGTCTACATGTGTGTGTGGATGTCTTCTTCCATATATATATACACACATATAAATATTTATACACTGTATATGTATAAATAATATGGAAAGCATGTGGGTGTTGTTATAAGAGACTGTATATAAGCTGGAAGGCAAATGGATACATGTTGTGTGTGTGTGTGCATGTGTGTTTCAGCCATTTGAGTTAATTCAGTGTGCTAATTGAAAGAAGCGCGGCGCTGTGTGTGTGTGTGTGTGTGTGTGTGTGTGTGTGTGTGTGTGTGTGTGTGTGTGCCACTAACGAATCTCCACATTAATTAATCTAGTCATTTTTAATTAGCCGCTGCTTCTTGCTAGACTAGGCTTTATCTCAGCTGCTTAATATGTTTCACAGGAGCAGCGTTGACGAGTCAAAGCTGAATATTGGGGCGTCGGGGCTCATTTTGAAAATGCTAAATGGATTTTTTAGTTTGTTAGTTTCATTAATCTTGTTATGGTTGTGTATTAAATTAGACAACATGTTAAAATTACGAGGCGTTTAGAAAGGATTGGATTCATAAAATATTTGGCGCATCACCAAAATTAAAAATTTTGTGAATGTGTATATGCGTCTAAAAAGCCTAATGATTTCTCCTTGTTGGACAAACTGGTTGCCTTTCATTAAGAAAAACCTTTATCTTGAACACAGGAATGAATTGAGAAAATATTGCATTTATATGTATTTTTGTTACTTTAATTTTTCATTAACAGAAATCAAAATGCACCACTTTTTCCGTAATTTTGACTACATAATGTTCCTTTGAGATGTATTAAGCGCTTTCACGTATGTACACATCCTAAAGTATCACTGAGCAATGTATAAAATGAAATATATACTAGTCACACTGAAGTAAAACACCTAAAAGTTCGGGATAGACCGGTTTGAATTGCTGTTAATCTTTATGTCCCGGTTTGACAGAAGAGTTTCGCTTCCCAAGGAGGTTTAGGAAGAAAGACGAATACAACTAAAGACACTTTTACATTCACCATTTCCTTTGATATCCACTCCCTTTACTCACATGTCCTTAGATAGTCTCTTTCTCTCTCTCTCTCTCTCTCTCACTTCCTCCTCCCTCTGCTCTCTCTTTCATGGCCGCCAGGATGAAAGTGGAGGATCGGTGTTGTAAAAGCAAGGCAGTGCCGGGCTATGATTTATTTAGACCCGAAAGGACTGCGGTTACTATCCTTTCCTGTGTTTTTCTTTTTTAGCCAGCAGAGGAAAGAGACAAGGGAGATTTGGGGGGAGGTGGTTCAAAAAATGGTAAAAAAAGGGAAGAAGGAGGGGAGGGAAAGAAAGGGAGGAGTGTGGTATCGGTGTTGTAAAAGCAGCCAGTTTCCTGGACATCATTTATTTATCTGTTGGACCTGAGGAGAGAGGAAAGGGGGGGAGAAACCAGGCGATATAGAGGAAGAGATAGGAAGGGAAGGAGGGAAATCCACAGATGAGAGGCAGAGGAAACCAAGATTGAGAGGTGGAGAAAAGGAAAGATAAAAGGTTGGTAGGAAAGGGAAGATAGATAGGAGAAATACCTGACACATTAAACAGATACAAGATCAGACAAAACCAGATTAAACAGAAAGATGCTAAACTTATTGCAGTCAGAAAAAGAAGAGAGACAAAAGAGATGTAGGACATAAAAGGTGTAGAGGACATCAGAGAGCAAATAAGAGATGAAACAGGCAGAAAAGCAGGAGGAAACACTGACGTGACATTAGCGGATAAAGAAAAAAAAGAGAGACCAGTGATAGAAAATAGATTGAAAGGATCAGAGGGAGGAGAGCAGGGAGGCATTAATTATTGATGGAACAAATGTCTGACTGACTGACTCAATTTGGCCCTTTGTTGTTTCCAGACCACCAAGGCCGTCAGATAGACTCAGAACAGCGTTTCTCAAAGTGAGGACGGAGACCCCGACTGGGTCGCTGATGAGTTGAGTTTTATCAGCAAATACGGGCTCAAAACGAGCTCTAACTGTTTTAATCTTAGTTGAACGTTATAGATTGATATTCTCTTTTGAAGTGGATTGGATGTGATGATAGGTTTTAAAGTTTAAAGAGGTTCTGCTCGTGTTTCTAATGTTGTAATTAGATGTTCAGTACATTCCCTACAGTTCAAATATATTCATGTCTTCTATGTAGTTTTCACACCAACTCTTTTAATCCCTGATTATAAAACTGGATGGATAAACAAGCTGAATCTCAAACATGATTAACCTTCAGTGCATAAACATACAGAAAGGCTAAATACCGTAAAACTTCAATTAAAAGCCGAGCTCCAATTAGACGCCGAGTCCCCTTTTACTCGCCGGGATGTGGCGACACGTTTTGACAAGTAAACGCAGGTCTCAATTAGACTCCGGGTAACTTTTGTCAATATGGACATACTACACCATTAGATCAGTTAGATTCTCTACTATTCAATCGTTCAGTGAGCACCAAAGTATAATTCATTCAGATTTACCGGCGTGGTAAACAAGAGAGACGAAAAAAAGTGGTGGCTTCCTACTTTGAGGCAGTCATAAAGTCAAAAAATGTGTCCATTCCTCGATTATTTATGTTCCTTTATTCTGTAAAGATCCACCAATAAAAAAAAAAATCAACATAATGAAATTAAATGATTCATTATTGATACGTTATTTGATAGCCTAATATGTTTACAAGTAATATTCATACTGGTTTAAATAAACAATTTGATAGCATTTCCCATCCCTGCTGAGCAAGAGTTTTGTGTGATTGGAATTAAAGGCCCGTCCCATATAGATGACTGTCCCTAAAATATGCTGGTTGAGTTCAGTAATTGAAGCAAATAAAGGTTATTAATTGCAGTTTTACGGTAGTTGCCTTCACAGTAGCTTTGAAAGGTGAGCATCAATGTGTTCAACAGTCACCTATCAGTCATAAAGTCACATACTGTTTGTCTTAATTCAAGCCCGTTGTCAGAATGTGGCTTTGAGCCCAACTCTTTCCGACTCTCTCCTCCCTCTTTAATATCCGTCCAGTCTTCTTTCCTCTGGCCTGTAATGAAGACAAACGCCACCGCTGCCATGGTGAAGAATTAAAGAAGGAAATTAGCATGCTCTGGTGATTTTAGGCAAGCTTTCAATGCCTGAAGATTAGGGTTTTGGGAAGTTGCCAGTCAATTTCTGAAAGTAACTTTTTGGCTTGTCCGCGAGGGCTTTTATCCTAACGAAACACGACCTGCCAGGAGGCACATTTCCTGACCACAATAATGAATTAACATTCTTCACTAAAACGTTGTTCTCCGATAGAAAACAGAGTTATAGTTTTGTTAAGAGGCACAGAAACAGGAGGGCGATGTGAGGCTTTGATACAGAAAGACTGTGTTGAACTGTTGGCCTCATGGTCAGAAGATGCACCACACACAGCAGGGGTGAAAAACCGAAGACTTTGTATCATCGTGGAGTTCACATCTGACTGTTGTTGAAATATAAGCCCCTGTAGTAGATGCAGTGTATCGATTCATTGACGGAGAAATGTAGCAGACATTTGGCATTTACTCTTGTGGGTGTCAATGTCAGACCATGTTGTGTAATTTAAAGCCACACACTGTGATGGGAAATGAAGACGCCGCATCTCTTAACATCAAGCATAGAGATTGCCCTTTAGCACAGTCTCTGTTCTGCTGGGCTGCTGAAAGATGCGAATGATCAGCTCCGTATCTCTTAGAGTTACATTCATATTGGATGATTCTACGGTACACAACATTTAGTGCCAATGCCGGAATTAGTGTGCCCTTTATGTTAAGAGGTAAGTCAGCCAAGTCAGGATGCAAAGGTTATTTTTATTTGTATAGGGACAAGTATGTAGCATAAACTAATGTCACACACTACAGCATTTATGGCCTAAGCTATTTGCAAAGCCCGTCCCTAGATGGGCCTTTAAAGTGCAAAAAACTCAACAATAAATACAGAAAAGTCAGAACACAACAAGAAAAAAGCAGACAAAAACAATACAAGTAACAAACTAATATAATAATGCATCCATAAAACAAGAAGCACCAGATCATTCATGACGACATGACTGATACCTCTTCAAAAACTGTTGAGTTCTGTAGGAAAGGGTTTACACATGTTAATCCCTGAACAGACTGAGGTGTGGGATACCAAGGGTGTAGCACATTTGATGCAGGAGTTTGTCACAGACCTGAAATGAAGTACAAGAAAAGTGCAGGCATGTTCTTTTTATCTTCATCACTACTATCAGTTATCATTTCAATCCTATTGGCTGACAGGAACGTTGATATTGGACAACTCTGCGTATTGTCTTTTCAAAAATAAATTTCGGTATTCACATATTATGTTCGTAAATCCATGCATACAGTCTCTTTTCAAAATAAACTTCCAACGTCGCTTTACTTCGCTTTTAGGTTTACTTCTGCAAAAAAAACGATTTGGTTAAGTTTAGGAAAAGATTGTAGTTTGGATTCATTTAAGTATGTTTTTAATGTGAAATAACTAGGTAAATGGCGTGAGTAAAGTACGGGAGTTGCATAACAAATCTATGGTTAAATGATTTAATGTTGTCTTGGTTTCACATAAGACATGATCAGCGGTCTTCTGGGTGAAAGTCCTGTGTTTGTCCAACCTGTCCTTCCTCCCTTCCCACCTGCCCTCAGAGGACTTCTCGCTCTTTATACTACATCAGTTGCTCTGAGCGTCTAATAACGACGCGGATGCATTTCCATTGGAGCTATTTTAAAGCCCGGTGCATCCCATACAGACGCTAAAGGGTGCCTTCGTATCAGACACCGAGGGGCACTGACCATTGTCCAATCGCAACATTTAAAAAAACTCTTTCTTTCTACAACATCTATACATGGCAGGTACAGTATAGTTAAAGAAAGATACAACATATAAAAATATAAAATAAGGACAAGTTTAGGCAACTAAAACACTTGGTTAAGCTTAAATTACAGTATGGTTATGTTAGGCAACTGTAAAACCTGGTAAAGGTTAACAAAAGGTTTGTAAAGAAACAGAACTGAAACAGAATGAAAGCTTTAGCTCCTCTTATACGACATACAGACCCTTTCAGAAACGCTGCTAAACTCCAGTGTTATTCTTTGTTTTACCAGACGAGTCAATTCATTGACATTCCTCCGCCTGTGTTCTGTGATGGTCCGCCAGGAATTAGTAGCATTGATCATGTTATATAAAAACAGCTGTCGTTTCAAAGGTGTCCGCACTCAAGCGCCAAAACCAGTGTCCTTTAAAGCCCCAAAATCCCGTAAATCTTCTCTCTGTCATCTACAAACACAGAGATAAACCCACACTTGACTCATTATTCTTTCACTTAAAATCATGAGCAGATTGCATGCCGGGGTGGCCTTATCATATTTGTCATTAAACACCTATCAGAAACAATTAGAGCCGCACAATCATTCTAAACAAGTGATTTTCCTAATGGCGAATGTTATTGATGCACGACGGCGAGGTTGTCGTGTTCTTTGTTAACATTAAACAAAAAGATTAATCTTGATTACTCGACGGCTCTTTTCATCTCAATACAAGCTTTTGAAGGCTTCAGATTGGCACCGCTAATGTTTATATTCTCATTTTGTAATTTGGAACTTGACTGCTGATTATTGAAAACAACAAATGCAGCGACTCCGTATCCATTAGAAAAGGTCAGACCCGGCCCAAAGCTGCATGTCCTGAACAGTTTATATCTAATAAACATATTAGGGGGGATTTGTTAGAGGACACCCTGTTGATGCATGACTGAGAAATGTGCTCTGATTAATAAAGAAAACAAAAACAAAGGTTATCCTACAAATATTTCCATTTCATTGGTCAAAGGCGCGATGCCGCCACAAACACATCGAGGGCAACTGGAAGAAGACTTTCCTTAGAAGAGGACCATGACCGTTAAACCCAACAACCCCAACAGTCGGCTCTCCTCCTAATACTTTTTTGAAAGCCTTTGATGGTCAAAGCTGTATGCGCTCAAACTTGTAAGGCCAATAAACACAGCAGAAGTGGAAATGTAATTATGTGATAAACACGGTCTTTATATTTGGCAGAGGAGCCGCTCGATCCACTTTGTCGGTTTGATTCCCGAGAATTCCTCGGCTTTGCAATCACGTCAGCGCAGATGGTAGGCATTCCTCCTGTAGCGACTAATGACTGTGTGCCAGCGTGAGCGAGTGTGTTTTTACTCAGTGAGAGCAAATTTAATGCTGAGTGCCAGTGTTGAACGCCGGCCAGCCTTGCTGAAGTCTTTCCGTATGTCACTGTGTTCATTTGTTTCAGTGAAGAATGCAGGAAAAACTGATTTTATCCTCAAAATACGATGTTAGAGTTTGAAGTCGGACGACCTGTGCTTTGTTTATATGCTGTTTATTATTTGTTTGATCACATTGCAGCTTTTCTTTTTAGCTTAATTAAGTATAATAGCTCATCAAGTGTGGTCTGGGGATTTGAGCCACCAACTTGTAAGTTAATTCCTGCAACCTTTAGCTTCCAATTAGATCTCCGATTGAGCACTTAGTCAAAAATCGTACTCCAGAGCTTAATTTCGTGATTTATTTCGCTCCGTTCGGTTGCATCCGTCTGCAGCAGGGCACCGTTTTTTAAGATGATTTGCATTCACAAGGGCACACCAATCATTGCTAATGCCCTGCAATGTCTCAATCAATAATATATAATCTATTTGAAAACACTTACCCAACAGCTAACGCCTGATTTGGAATTCCACTGTGTTTTAGCAAGTGTGTCTGCGTGTCTTTGAATGAGTTAATCCAGTTAGCGCATGTGTCTGCCAGGCCACATCAGAATAAATGATGGGTCCCTGTGTGATGATGAATGGTAATTTAGATTTAACATAACTGGACTAACGAGCACGCTAATGACTCCAAAGCTAGCCTGGACAGCTCTCACTCGACGGGCTCTCGCCTTGCATCCCAATGAGCTGGGAAAGGGCACCCATGCACACACACACACATACAGAGACACACACACACACACACACAGAGGGAGGAAAAACATGCAGAAGTGTTTTAATAAATGCATGCATACACAATCATAAATTCACAAATGGTTCTGGCGGGGAAGCGCACACGTACACAGCCACGTGCGTGGTCTGTGTGTACGTTACATGAGGAGTGGAGAGCAGCGGTGTCAGCTTAATATGAAGCTGATTAATTAATAATTATTCCTCGGCCAGTTTTCAACCAGTTGAATTAGATGCGGTTTTCGTTCACTGATCTCTCGACTCGAGTTTTTTTTTTTTTTCTCTGCTAGCAACGAAGATTAATGAAAATAGATGATAAGTACTTGATCATTTTCAGATATAAATAGAATTAATCAGTTTCATTTTTCAAAAGGGGTCTCTATCTCAGTCAGACAAAATGTAAAGAGGGGGAGTTTTTCAGTGAATCGTTTATCTTCAGATCTGAAAGCGGCGTATTTCTCAAGGTGATGGGAAAAGATCTCCGGCACTTTGTTGCAAAATCGCTGCACTCTGTTGAACCTTATTTTTTTTTTTTAAATGCTGCTTCTTGTCAAAGTTATTTCCATCTTTTCTTGCGTCTTTGTTGAGTGACATGTCCAAACATGGGATGTGACTTTATGGCAGTATTTGTACATTACCATTATGGATTTCTGAAGCCACTTGTTGCCTTGATTTATGAGCAGGCTCGATTCCACCGATACCATCAGAAATCAGATAATCTCTACCCGTTCAGTCCCTGAAAAATCCAATATGTGTCCATCAGCATTCAGCACCCATGAAAGTGTCCTTCAGCCAAAAGCTCAATTCCTACCTGGTCACTTATTGGAAATTAGTCTGGACATGAGTTTTGGTTTAATACCGAGCAAGTGTTTGCACAATCATCTGTAATCATTGCAGCACTCTGTTTTCGATGTTGCGAACATCAGCTCTTACAAGACAATTTCTTCACAACATGTTCAGTGTTATAAAGATTGTTTGAAGTACAGTACAGTACTATAGCAGCCAGTTCGCCCGAAAAGGCTTAAGAATGACATGATAATGCGCAAGGCATTTAGAGTGCCTGTGACGTTTGTCACATGTTTTTTAGTGGCGCTTATGACGTGTTTTCTGTACTTATGTTACGTTGTTTCTGTACGTATTTTACTTAGTTTATATACTTTATCTAAACCCAACCATGACTATTTTTCCTATAAACCTAAGTGGTTTTGTTGCCTAAACCTAAGTAAGCAAGGTTTTAAACTTAAACTGCTGAGGCTACCGTAGTCTTGTTGCGTGGCGTACAAATGACACGCAAAAGCCTAAAATGTGTCCTCATGACACACAGAATGTCCTTGTAATTTTGTGCTATTTCTACGCCTTCCCGTGAGATTGGGTTGACGGTACAGAATACAGCATGCTACATGTCATTACTTTACACCTTTTAAAATCTAAATAGATTCAAATATTTTTGAGAACTCAGATTGCTTACATAGACACAGGAACCACAGATATATTTTGCAGATTCATGATGGGACTCCTTAAAAGCATAACAGAAAAAAGTGCTGCAACTGTCCAGATAAAGACAAAGTTTAAAAGAAAGATGGAGCACTTGTCTGTACGTAGCCATATTTGATTCCCCTCCTGCAGGACAGCCTACCTGGCTGCTGATGCCACAGAAAAATGACATGTGGGACGAGGAGGGATTGAGCATGACAGACAGAGAGAGTGAACGAGAAGCAGGTCAGATGCCGCCGCAATAACGTCCACTGAACTGAAACCGAAACTGTGACCAGGACAGACAGAAACTCAGGGTGTGACAAAGAGAGACAGATGGAGGGAGGAACGGCAAGATGGTTAGAGAAGTAAGAGACCGCCATTACATGACATGCCCACACACACACACACACACAGAGAGAGAGAGAGAGAGAGAGAGAGTCCAGGGGTCTGAGAAGCACTCTAAAGAGCAGTGGAACAGCTGCATATTTCATGATCGCTTTTCTCCATGAAGCAAAGCTTTCTGGATGAGACGGAGAGAGAGTGAGAAAAAGACAGAGTAAGAGAGACGGAGAGGAGTTGAAGTGTGTGTATATGTGTGTGTGTGTGTGTGTGTGTGTGTGTGTGTGTGTGTGTAGCAGAGGGGTTTTGGCCAACCAGTCATAATTCATAAGGGGAGACAGACAGAGTTGCTCAGTGCACTGTAGCTCCACAAGGTGACTTTCACTCCGCCTGTTACTCTCTCTCTCGCTCTCTCTCAAACACGCACTGACACACACACTAAAACACTTTTTTCACTCCTCTATTCATCTAACACGTCTTCCCTCTTTTCTTCGGCCTCTCTTTAGACCTTTTTTTCTCTTTTTCAATAATTTTTTACCTGCAAGACTTCTCTTTCCATCTACCTCCTCTCCATCTTTTCCCTCTTGTATTCTCTTTGATTCGCCCCTTCTTCCCCTCTTTCTGTATCTCCCTTATTCTCCTCATCTTTCTTTTCCCTCTTTGCCTCCTTCCGTTCTTGTATTTTTTCCCCTTCATCACCTCCCTTTCCTCGTATTTATTATATATTGCAACATTTACTGTTGAAGGTGATTTAGCTTCTACTTTTAACCAATAGGAGTTAGACTAGACTGTGACATCATCAAATCGAGGAAGTTTAGCGATCATCCAACCGAGCAGAGAGACCAGAATAACTTTTAAACATCAGGAGAAAGAAGAGTGTATCAAGCTTGTAAGCTGGAGGCATGACTTGTATTTCCACCCACTGAGCTGTTGACCTCTCAGCCTCACTTCCACCGGGCATCTCTTACTCCTCAAACCTTTTTTTTTTTTCGCCAGATGCCAAGACCTTCATGACCGCAAGTTTAAAAGTACACTTTAAAAAAGAAGTGGATGAGTTGGAATGGAAGTGTTAGTGTTACTCTTAAATGATGTTTCCAACAGAACCGTTATAAGAAAATCATCCCATACACACACAAAGACAGAACCAGAAGTACTCTACTGTTGAATGACATTGCTTACATTTGGTCTATTGTGCACACTATATGAGAATGATGCACCCTGGGAGAGATAATCTAATGTGTTAATGCCACATTGAGATGAAAAAGATGCTTTTCTGTCACACCGAAATAGTGATAAACACAAGTCAATCAAATTAAGATAGAAAAACACAATATGTAGTTATTAAATTAAACATTTTTAAGTCTAAAAAAAAGGGCTGTCACTTGATTAAAATATTTAATCATGATTAATCGCAAATGAATCGCACATTTTCTATCTGTTCAAAATGTCTAGTTTCATATGATACCGGTATCTTCACTCTAGCTTTAAAACTGCTGCTGCTACAACCTAAAAATCATAAGTTGCGTTAATGCCTTAAAAAAAATTGTGACGTTAAAATGAATTTGCATTACCGCGTTAACTTTGACAGCGCTACTAAAAATGTAATTTTTTGTGTATTATATACATCAGTCCTTTATTTTTTTAACATAGAAAATGTATACTTTTTAGTGGTGACATGTGCCAGTTTGTTCCATCAAGTAAAACCATCTTCCTCTCCCTAAATCATATTCTATTATATATCCCTTAACATTTCCAGGCACAATATATGACTCCAGTATGTTGTTTCAACACGAAATACATTAATAAGAGGAAGCAAGATGCTTTTAGTAAAATGCAGTGTCATTGTGACTTAATAGTTATTTGCAATAAAAGGTTTTTGAGTATGTGTTTTGACAAAGGCTGTAAAAGTCATAAAAACATTATAGCATTAAATTAACTGATTAGCTCAAAATCGTAAAACTTCAAGGGATTCAACAACTTTGCTCATAAACTGATTTATTGGCGGCGTGTTCCCAATATCTGATGTTCAAAACCAGACTTCAGTCCTCTAATCCACCAAACAAGATGGTGTGGCTCCAAATGAATGATATACAGCCTGTTAATTATCTGTTGTCTTCTGCTTTTGTTTAGAAAAACAAAAGAGTTTGTCCCCATAGTAATTTCAGCATGGTGAAATACCCGGGCTTTGTGTACGTGTGGGTGTGTGTGTGTGTGTGTGTACAGTACATGTACATGTACGCCGTTTGCCTTAAGTGTAATTTGAACAGTATGGCCACATAGGGTAATTATTTGTGCAATTCCACTGGTACAACCGTCAATAGTAAACAAGAGTTAGTGGGTAGAGAAAACCGCGCCCATGTGTGTGTGTGTGTGTGTGTGTGTGTGTGTGTGTGTGTGTGTGTGTGTGTGTGTGTGTGTGTGTGTGTGTGTGTGTGTGTGTGTGTGTGTGCACGTGCCCTACATGTCAGCATATCCCCGGTGCAGCAGTTGGTGTGTGTCCAGCGTCAGCCGCCCCCAGTAACGATTGCATTTCTGTGGTCGCGTCCTGCCTCCAGATCTGTCTTATATCCCCGACGCGTGGGCGCTGGATCGAAGCCCCTGGAACAAACCTCTCTTGAACCTAAAGTTTAGTAATACAAAGGCTGGTGTGTGTGTGTGTATGTGTGTGTCTATGTAGGTGTGTGTGTGCGTACTGTAGAGGTTTCTGAAAAAGCACTTAAAGTAAATGCATGTTTTTAAGTGTCTTTGTCAATGCTTGTTCGTGTTTGTGCCCAATACGTTCGACCACATCTTCTTGCAAGTGTGTGTGTGCGTGTGTGCGGGCGTGCACGGAGGGGTCAAAAAAGAACAGAGCAGTGCAGCTTTCTGCTGTTCAGTGATTTTGGTTTGGCTGGCCTTTTGGCTTCTGCTGGAGTCAGCGGGCTCAGCAGAGCCATCACACCCTGGCAACAAGCAGCGCCCTGGCAACGACAGAGGGTCTGACCTGACCTGAGGGAGGAAGAGAGGGATGAGGTAGTGTGGGAAAGAGAGAGGAAACTGCAAAAGAAACACAAGAGGACAAGATGCAGGGTTAGAAATCAAGGAAACAACAGAGAGCGGGGTCAGCAGCGGCGAGCAGGAGAAATTCAAGTTTAGAAATGTCTGTATAAATGTGCTGGGAGGCTGGATGAGGGGGGGTAGGAGGGGAAAATATAGCCATGAGAGAGATAAGTGTGTAAGGTAACCACTGTATTCAAAATAATGACAGTGGTTTTAGACCTATTTGTTTGGGATTTAGAGAAAAATAATCAGGGAGGAGGACAATGTGAGGGGGATAAGAGGAAGAAAAGAGAGAAGCAGGGCCTGAAAAAGAGATAAAGAGAAACCGTCACAGTTCACTGTTTCCATTGGAATAATGATAGTGGTTTTATAAAGCGCTTTAGAGTTTGTTGGTTTGGAGAGCGACGCAGAGAACGGGGTCAGAGGTGGTGGAGGAGGCAAGAAGATGCAATGAGGGAGAGAGAAAAGAGGTGAAGGAAAAGGAGGTAGAGTTGATAAAGGAGGGGAGAAGGTAAAGAGGAAGAGCAAAGGTGGAGACAGAGTGGAATACAGCCATAGGACAGAGTAGTAGTAGATCATAAACCAGCACACCACCAGTTACACATAGTCTGTTGATTCTTTCCAAAAAAATAAAAATAAATAAAGACGCCAGGTGTCTGTTTTTGGCTAATCTAGTGTGTTAAATACCTAAAAAATCAAGATACGTCATCATTTTGCTGCAAAAATCCTTTAAATCCAGCATTATCATAACGCCGCCCACTGCCTGATTTGCAGCATTATCCATAATGGTCTAATTCTACCTAAAGTATTAAAAGAATAGCTAATAAATGTTGCAACAAAATCTGGGGTGATTGAGAACGTTCTATCGTCTCGTGTACAGTATATATCTTTATATCGTCCAACCAGAACCAAGCGTTACGAGACGATGCCAGCCCATAGATAAATATGTAACACCTGTAACATCACAGCACTCCATCCATCCTTCCACATCCATGTGTTCTTATGTATATACAGTATCATGTGTGTGTGATCTTAGATGTGATATATTTTTTCTTTTTGTATCATTATGCAGCTCTTCACAGTAGTCTGCTGTCTTGATGAGAGCAGAAATTGCTGACTTTAGTTATGAGTTGTATTAAAGGTACAGTGTGTAGGATTTGGCGGCATCTAGTGATGTAGTTACAGATTGCAACCAACTGAGTACCTCTCTGCTCACTCCTCCTTTTCCAAGACTGCGGTAACGTGAGCCGCCGAGGGCAAAACCGTGGTAACGCCGTTCGCCTCGCTCAGAGGTCATCCTTACCATGACAGTACTTTAGGAGCAACGTAAGTCTGGCTGGCGGTACCACAGTTTTGCACTCTATGGCTCACGTTACCACAGTTTCACAAGCGTGTCGGAGAACTATGTTGACCTTCAGGTAACGTAAAAACGATAACGAAAACACAACGTCTCTTAGTTTCAGGTGATTATACACTAATGAAAACATAGTTAGGAACATTGTATTCCATTTCGGCCAATAGACCCCCCTAAATCCTACATAACACACTGGCCCTTTAAGTAAGTTTGCTCTCCTTCGTCTTCTGTAAAATAATTTAAAAAAGCACCTTGAAGCAGGTGAGAGTATCTACAAAAGTTTGACTCTGCTACAGAGGAGGGGGTGTTAACAATCCTGAACAGCGATGCAGGTAACACATTCAGTCGGCAGCAGACGACTCACACAGAGGAGGAGGGAGGCGGGTAACACAGAGCTTACATGCAGAGGTGGGAAATAGCGTCAGATATGGGAAGAGCTCGGTGCCAGCAGTCTGACCCACTCACAATTAATCACATCCCACTGGGTGGCAGGACAGGAAAGAGGAGGAGAGATGGTGATGAGGGAGGGGAGAAGGAGAGAGAGAGAGAGAGAAGCCGAGCTGTAAGACAATTGAGAAAAGATGATAGGAGAGCAAGAGAAAGAAGGAGGAAGAGAGGCAATCTGCGATCTAATTTGTTCCCGTTTAAGGTGTAATGGTCTCATCAGTAGATTTTTATGTGCATCTCTCTTTCTGCCGGTCTTCCTCCCTCCCATATTATTAGTCTCGTTCTTTCTCCCCTCTCCCTCGCTCCTCCATGTCTGGCTTACAGATTTCATTTTGGAAACCCACAAAGCAGCTGTATTCGATCGCAATACAAGGGTGACATCTTATGAAATATCAGAAAAAAGCCTGGCATTGTGTTCCTACACACACACACACACACACACACACACACACACAGGCACAGATATCAATTTCTCTGCATTTCTCTCTCTATCATATGCACACACACACACTCCCATACAAACAGCCGTCTGCCAAACCACATGGATTGGTCCTATGATAATCATCCTGTATCCCTGTTTGCTCAGTGTCAGTTAATTTGATTAAAATCAACATCATCAGATTGCGGTTTTTAGAGGCAGCTTTTGTAACTTTAATCCACATTCAGGCGATCATTTACACCCCACTTCAAAGAGCCTTGATTTTTCACAAAGATACCTTCACATTTTAATCTATTATAACTCAAGAGCTTGGCACATTATTGGACAAAGTTCCCTCCTTTGTCCATCAGGCAATCTGCAAAGCCTGCAGCGCTCAGCACCCACTGGTCTCAGTGAGGAATAATGCAAACATCCATTATTGAGTTAATAGAAGCGCCGATACAGAAACCTTCATTTACAGACATATTTTTGGCAGAAAAATAACAGCCTGGATTTTAAAATGTCATGGTTTCATTTCTAAAACAGTTTGTTTCTTTGAGAGAAAATCATTTCACTGTTTGCTCACTTTGTCATAGATATAATTTGACTTAAAAAGCACAAGATTTGGTCTGAAAATACCTTAACTACTAATTATATCAACCCCCTAGTGCTTCTTTGGTTTAGGTTGGAAACAGCCGAGCTTTCCCAGGGTGGTTACCAACGGCAACGCTCTGGAAATGTCAATTTTCTCAGAGATGAGAGGAGTAAATTGCGCGACTTTGGTTGTGCAAACACTCAAGAGTTCATTAAACTAGCTCGCTCGCGCACACACACACGCACGCTCACATACACACATATATGTTTGCAACAACACAAATGCACACACATACACACAAAAACAAAACACTCAGGCATACACGACTTAACACCAGGCTGCCAGGGTGAAGCAGCAAAGCAGGCATTAAACCCCGTGGGAAAGTTCAGATATGAGACAATTCAACCACTAAAAGCCCTTAACTCTTATACCTAAAGACCCTTAAAGCCTGTTTACAGACCTCATGGACCTTTAGAGTTCGTTGTTAAAGTCAACAAGGTCAAAAATCACTTCAACTTACAAGCTGAGATCTCCTGATCAAAAGAGACACACTGAATGAAGGAGCCTTCACTCGCATATCCCGCTCTTTTCTCTGTGTCTCTGTGTCTCATAGCTTCAGAAACCTCACACACATACACAAACATAAATATATATATATATATGTATATATATATATATACATATATATATATATATACACACACACACACACACACACACACATATAAAGACACCCAAGCTTTCATTCACACATCTTTGAAAACCCTTAGTTTACCTGCTAACACACCAACCCGATATCATGGGAAGGCGTGTAAATAGCACGACATTACAAGGACATTCCACATGTCCTGAGGACGAATTTAAGGCTTTTCACGTTCCAATTGTACGGCGCTTTTCGTTCGGCATTTGTACGCCACGCAACAAAGCTATGGTCAACTCCGCAGTTAGGTTTAGGCAACAAAATCACCTAGTTTAATGTAAGAAAAACATCATAGTTGGGCTTCAAATAAGTATATAAACTAAAATAAGTACGGAAACAACGTAACATAGGGAAAAAACTTCCAAAATGTCACTAAAAAACACGTCACAAACGTAATATAACTTACAAAACAAAACACCGGTGTCGAACACTGGTCTCCTGGTTGAAAGTCCTGTGTTTGTTGGACCTATCTACCTCCCCTCCCACCCACCGGGCAGTCTTCCTGACTTTTTATTCTAAGTCACTAGCTCTGAGCGTGGCATATCTACGTGGATGCTTTTATATTGCTGTCAGTACAGACTACTTGGCGTACAAATGACACGCCAAAACCAAGAACAGCGTTCTTATTGCACATTAAATGCCTTGCGAATAATCATGTCATACATACGCCTTTTCGTTCGACTAAGCTGAACACACAAATGAACAAAGCACACAGCAATGCATGTACATACACTCCAGCGTATATACAGAAGCATGGCGTCGTGCTGCACCACTGTGTGACTCTCAGATGACTGAATACATCAGGGATCAGTGAGTCTCAATGTCTGCCTCATTGAGACAGGATACGGCCGTCCAGTCTCCCACATAAGCATGTATAGAAGCGGTCACACACATGTTTATCTTAAGATCTACCTATAGAGAGATATCTCCCCTCCCCCGTCTCTCTGGTGGTGAAGGAGTGAATAAAGAGTGAAGAGGTTAAGTGATAACGTAACCTCTCCTAGCGGCTCTCTTTCTCCGCAGTGAACGGGTGAATGCTGCGTGTGAAGGGGTTAAACAAATGAGTGATTGAAGGAGTGAAGTGTCCGTGCGTTTCCCTTTTACCTCCTCTACTAGAGCTGTAATGAGGCCTCGGGGAAGATGCTGAGGGCTCTTCACACAACTCATAAAGAGCCTTTTAGGCCTTTCGATAGTTGGCCTCTTTTCAGCGTCTGTGTGGGAAAAACTCTCCGAGAAATAAATTCTTGTGAGAGCTCATGTCACAGAAAAAAAATAAAAACAACTGCAGAAGAACACATTCCTCATTACTCAAGAAAAACTTTAAAATAATATTTTGGTGTTGGAATGAACCGTGAAGAGCAAAGTAATAATCTGTGACAGACAGATAAGAAGATTGCTATCGCTATGTGTACAGTAAATAGAAAGTTACTGCCAGCAGCCAGTTAGAAGTCTAAAAGTGACACTTTTTGGTTTTACAGGGCGGTTATGCGCTGAACTCACTGGTTTGACAAGACATCAGGAAGTTACTGCAGGGACAGGCCTCTTCCAGTCTTTATGCTAAGCTAAGCTAACTGTCTGTTGGATGTAGCTCCATATTTATTATATAAACACTAGAGTGGTATCGATCTTCTCATCTAACTCTAGTCAAGCAAGCAAATCAGCCCAACTTCCTTTCCTCTAAAGTGTGTCTCAGTGGTAACTGACGACAATATTTAGGCCTTGAAAGGTGTATGTTTGTTTGAATGAGGTGTCTCTGCTACCACACAAAGGCCCAGATCACACTGAGACGCGTCACTAGAAACGTGTCCCCTGCAAAACCATTGTTTTCCTATAGTACGGTGTGCCTGCCGTGTTTTTCTAGCAGCTTTTAATGCACATAAAAGTTCAAAAATAACACTGCTCATCAATGTCACTCACTTAACACAGGTGGATATTACTACTTTATCACTCCCTTCCTGTTTTGATGCCGTGGACGTGCCATTGGACTGTGTGAGGGAAAGGGGAATTCATATCTCGTGTTGTGATAGTTTCATGTAGGCTACTGTCTTTGAGAGAGAGAGACCACATTTGATCGCCTTGTTAAGCACATAGTCTCGCTCCATCGGCATATCAGCCCGACGTTTTGCCCGACGCCTTTTGCCAAGTGCAATTTGTTGACTGTAGCGACGCGTCTCGATGTGATCAGCCCCTTGGGTAGCTATACTGTAAGGTGGTTTGACCCACGTCAAATCCACCTGCCCAAATGGTCCGGCTCCAGTAACTGCTGCCAATTGCAAAACTCAAAAAGCGGCGCTGCCAAACTTTCCTTCAAAAACCTGACATCACAGACAGCATGTTTATATTTTTCTACAGTCTTTGGTTTTTAGGTCACTTATTTAACTGACAAGTAAATCCTGGCAGGCTAAGTGATTAAACACAGTTTTATAAGAATGTAAAATAAATAGCCTGGTTCCTGAGGTTTCAGTTTGTGCCATTTGACAGTTAGATTTTGTTCTTTTGAGTGAGTAATAAAACTGCACGTGGTATGTTGTACATGTTCTGGCAGTGGTCTGCTTCAGCTGCACATCAATGCTAAAAGAAAAACAGATTAAAAATAGATTTTATACTCAAGGATCTTCCCAGTCATTGGATGAATTGAAACCTTTTGTCACCCATTCTCCTGCACCGGCTTCACAGTTTATCTTAATACTTGCTTTGAATGACAATTAACATTCCTCTCTGATACAATTTACACCTGCGATAACCCGTCCACCCTGTCTGCTGTTCGCCCCGTTTTTAATCTTTCTAATCAATATATTTTTCAGTCACAGCGTTGGAATTGCAATTTCGATCCTGAAAAGATTCAATTTAGAAAACATGCATGCAAGCTTGATTTAACCTGATAACATTAATAACAGCATAACCTTTCCTGTACCTTTTATTTAGCTTTTACACACATGATGTATTGAATGCTGGAGGTTAGCTGGAGGTCTTGAATTTTCCTTGTGAACATTAATTACGCCAAATAATAACCAATAAAAAGTACAAGCACCAAATGCACATTTAATTCAATGCCGTTTTTCTATACTTTTGTCCTTTTCCTTCTATCTATTCCTACATACGTTAGGGATTTCCCACAAGAACCTTTAACAACCTCCAGAGAAGGGGCATGAACTTATCATGCTACTGTTACAAAAACCATGAGCTGATTTTACAGAAGTATGAAGACAAAGAATGAGAGGTTTCAAAAGTAAGAGTAAGTTAGTTGTGTAATTTAAATTAAAACATTGCTCTCTATTGGTTTATTGAAGCAGCTTGATGGAACGAAGAATGTCTAGAGAGAGGGTCTCTGCTAACATAATTCTTAGGGATTGGCTGCCTCTACTGAGCAAGCTCTAACTGTGGTGGAGTCGAGATAAAAATAACACAGAGGTAGAAAGAATATGTATTTTTTATGTTTTAAGATGGATTTACAGTATATCACTAGAAGGCTTACAGAAGGTTACAGAAAACATGTCCACAGTCTACTTGCGAAAGAAAATGTCTTTTTCTACAAGCTACCAGCGAAACTGAGAATCTGCAATTAATACTAAGATGTAACTAATATGAGAATGAGCTTTAACAGTCCAGTCACACCAGAAAAAGGCATAATGAAGATATTACAAACATCGTCATTAAACAGGCGTTGCTAGGGGGCCTGGTGACATAAGGACTAGTTGGTGAACTATTGTAGTTGGAGACATGTACAACGGGATAATGAACAACGAGCGTCTTGGGGTCTTGCATCGCCCAGAAGGGGTTTATTTCACAACAATGACCCAAAGCTGTACATTATCCTGCTTATTACACAGCTACTTACTTAAGAAATCAATAATTTGACACAAAAAAACGGTCTGCCAGAGTCCAACATCAGAACTGCGGCCATATCAACGATCTTTTATCCATAGCAACGGTCTGTTATACATAGCAACGGTCTGCTATAAAGAAATAACAGACCGTAGAACGGCGTGATCGGCCAATCAGAATTGAGTATTCAACAAAGCCGTGTAATAAAACAATATATTTGCTAGTTAACAGGTATCCCAAGTCACAATAGATCTACTGGCAGGATTGTACATCATGTCATTCAATAAAGAGATATTGAATCGGGGAAACAAACCTTGCTAAAGAGACTATGAGGTCAATCAGATGATTCCAACGGTGTATTTTGTTTATACTTTGACAAAGTAGGGCTGAATAAAAAGTGTGTCAAAGTTTACCAAAAATGAACTTGATGCAAAAGAATCACACGTATTATCCTTTGCCCCTGCAGGCAAATCCACTGATGGAGGTGTTTCCAGTGAAATTAATTGATTTTGCTGGAATAATTTGCTATTTCAAATGTTGCTGTGACTGGGCCTAAATCCTGCTTCTCAAGCCAGCTGCCAGTTTTCTAACCAATTAGCTTGTTAATTGCCTTGGCACCTGGTATTTATGATGATGAGTCACTGAAACCAATGAAGACACCTGACACCTTCCCAGCACATAGATGTTAGAGGAGCCGGTGCTGGAGGACAACAGTGTGCTTGTAAAGCAGCTGCCGCCTTGAACCAACACAATTAGTCAGAAGCACTACTGTGGTATTCATCTAAAAAGACCCTGATGAAAACAATGTGTTTCTTGAACCTTTGTTTTGTCACATCATAGATTTCTATATAATGTTTGCAATTATTAGAGGCGGTCGGATCAATCGTAGCAACAATGCAGTTGTAAGTAGGGTCATAAAACGGCTTTGTTGTGCTTTCAGTTTGTGGTTTCATTCCCACAATGGAGTATTGATTTGAGATTTCAGAGTAAAGGTCCAAGTGCACCAGAAGGTTTTTACCCAGGAGGACTGTCTGAAATGAGACATCTGTGCTTGGAAAAAAAGTGAAGTCCAATAATCCAAGATGATTGAAGAAAATTAACATTTTTCAGCATTTAAATTTTTCAAAATTCATGCACAAGAAGAGAGTAATTAATATTCATTTTGGTTTATCCTGAAAAAGGAATACCAGCAACTGTCTGACACACTGTTATACGGACGTATAATCAGAAATGTATTGTACAATAAAAGTACTAAACACTAAAATGACCATTCAATACCGCGGTATGTACATTTTACGAGGCGTTTTACATCGTGTTTGGTAATTCAGAGGCCTTCTATCGCCCGGTTCCTTTTCACAAGACCATAACTAATGTTAGCGATTACGAGAGAGAATAATCGTATTGAACGTGAAGTCAATATTGGTTGTAATCACAGTCATAAAGTTACGTTGTTGTGTTGTGTTTTAGTGGCTGTAGTAATTCAGACATGCTGTCAGTGTATTGATCTGTGTCTGTTAAGGCTGATTGAACATAATAGAGACTAATAGAAAAGTCACTTTATTACACGCTCACACTGAGACACACACAAAGTAACAGCTCAGACTCTGCGGAGCCAGACGCAAATACATACAATATACAACTGAACAGAACTCCAATCAGACAAACGTTTACATTTAGCTCACTCAATGGGACTTGAAAAGGACAAACAGATGTTAAAGGACATATTGATCAACGCTGTGACCTTATGATTCACATCACAAACCACCAGATTGTCTCTTCTGACAGAAAACACAGAACACTTGGGATGAAAATGAAATTATGAGCTTTGGACTTGAAGGTCACAAGGCTTTGGTGAGCATGTAGAATACAGAAAAACCTCACTGGCTTCATCCCCACTGTAGCCACCTTGTATATCAACAGCCTTTACATTTACATTTACACCACTTGCCAATAGATTTAGATTTAGATCAGATATGTGTTATGAAATAATATCCAGGATCTCAACAGTAGAGCAGCAAATAGCCAGTTAATCTTGAGCATGTGTGTGCTTCTGTGTTTGTGTGTGTATGAAGGAGGAAAGATTGACGAGTAAGGCTTTGACCTCAGTGTGTAGGCTGCAGCAAAGACACATATGATAACATCACTCTCTTTCCCTCTCACACACACACACACAGACACTCACACACACATACACACATGCCAGCACGCACAAACACAAGCGATAGCATCTCCCCGGTGGGTTGCCTCTAAAGAGTCTCCTCCATCACTGACTGCAGAGGCCCATTTACTGCAACACAGAGACCACTGCATCGAAAACACACACTCACATGCAGACACACACGTAAGCATGTTCTGTACATGCTGACTCAAGAATACACACTTTAAAGTATAGCGCCCACACACACACACACACACACACACACACACACACATTCAGGGATCATGGATCTATCCTGCAGTAGCACAGCAGCGGTCACTGCAGCCTATCTAAAATTAAAAAGGAAGAAATAGAGCTGAATAGGCATTTTGTAATAGAAACATTGTGTGTCGCAAACAGTGTTGGACTAGTCCTTGAGCTCTTTTTTACTGTGACTGCAAAAACAAAATGCGATTTTTTTTTTTTCAAACAGGCTTTTCTCCAATAATTAATCTGCAGGGCAGCGAGCTTCCAGTGAAATGTGGGCTTTGTGGCTAAATCTGTATTAAAATCTTTATATATGATGGGCTTTAAATTTTGATAGGAGTAGATATAAGAAGAAGAGGAGTAAAAAAAACAACTTAAAATGAATGACAGAACAAAGACAAACTCCTAGTTTTGAAGAAGAAAGTTGACGCTGGATCCCATATTGACTCATTATCTTGTCTTTTATATTGGCTCCCATGGAGACAAGAGTAACATCCAATAATGTATATATATACAGTAGACATCTGTGTGTCTTTGACCAGTCTATTTCACCTAAAAATCTTTAACTCTGTGGCTCCACACAGCTTCAGAATATGAAGCAACATAGAAAAAAATCAGCCATAAAACAGAAGAAAAAATAAGTTTCTTTCTCAGTCAAAGCATAACGTCACTTTGGAAACAGCTGCAACAGCGGATGCTAATACTCAGTACACAAAGTATTTTCCTAACCAGATAACATCAGTTGTGAAACATTTGTAAATGGGACCGCGACTACAACGCGGCCAATGTTCCAGTTTGTGTGATTTTGTGGTGGAAGTCCAGTTCATGGTGTGTTGGGATCTGTCAAGGCTGCAGGATTATAAAGTTTAAACAGACTTAAGGTGGAGTTCAAACCCAGTGGAAAGTCCCCATTTGGACCAGTCAGAGACTTTGCACTGTAAAACCAAAGACTTGAATCAAATGTTGTGGAAATTCACAGGTGCACTCATTGCCAGCTCTTAACTAGCCCATTAGCATGAAAAGGTGTATGAATGCCACAATAATGTGCTAGGCGTTAGCGTCTGATGCCTTTCTTCATTTCAGCGTGTCATTTGTATGCTGTGTACGCTGGACTGACTGCAATGTAAACACATCTGCGTATAAATACTATGGTAAGAGTTAGTGACGTAGTATAACAAGCGAGAAAGACCACTTATGATGGGTGGGTGGTGAGGTGGATGGATCCAACAAACACTGGACTTTTAACCAGGAGACCAGTGTTGACCGGTGTTTTGTTTTGTAAGTTATGTTAGCGACGTTTGTCACGTGATGATTGTCATGTTTTTTAATGATATTTGTGACGTGTTTTCCGTAGTTGTGTTACGTTGATTCCGTACATATTTTACTTAGTTTACTTACTTTTTTTAAGCCCAACCATGACGTTTTTCCTAAACCTAACTAAGTGGTTTTCTTGCCTAAACCTAACTGCAGACGTTTATGTGGCGTACAAATGAGGCGAAAAGGCTAAAATGCGTACTGATGACACGCAGACTGTCCATGTAATGTTGTGCTATTTATACGCCTTCCCGTGAGACCAAAAAAAAAATCTAAAATTTCTGTCAGTTTTAAAATGCACCTAAAAATTCAATTTTTTTCATCCTATCTTTATGTTTCTTGGGGAGAACAGGACATTTTAGTTGTTTTTAAGTTAATTTCAGTTAAATTTATTTAGTAATTGCACAAAATGATGCAAACTATGACACTGGATGACACACAAGATGTTTACTAACTGGATCCACTAAATCTTTGCAATGTTAAACTGTGAACTTCCTGCTACGTTTCCCATCTTTGCCAAAATGCAATTTTTTTTTTACGGTCACTTCAAATGCAAGAGCATCTAGGATTTTTTAAGAGTGCAGCCATGGCCAGAGGCGGTGCAAAATAAGCTGGGGAAAAACAGCCACAATATAAAACATAGTTGTGGACTTCTAAATGATGTTTTTAGTGTTTATCTTGGCGTAAGTCGGTCCAGTTGCTACTTTATTAAGGCAGAGAGATGTGGACCGGGGTTGAACGGAGTGAGCGGGAGAATAACTGACAGGGAAATTGCAGAGGGAAATTATTGTTATTTCACAATTAAATTATATATACTGGGTGGAATCACCCCTGACAGGGCTGACCATAGCGGCACTCCTAATGCGTGTGTGTGTATGTGAGAGTGAGTGTGAAACTTTATCCGTCCACCAAGGCCACTGAGGCTGTACTGGCAAGGGAGGCGAATGCAGAAAGAGAATCGGAAGGAGAGAGAATTAAAGAGAAAGAAAAGTAGTAACATCAACAGAGTGAAGCAAAAACAGTCTATTTTAAGGCTGAGTGGGTGTTAGTAAAAACACAGCAAACCCCCGGTAATGAGCCGTTTTTCAACAGTTGTGACGACAGTGCGTAAAACAAACCATCCTTGATTTTTCGTCGGCGAAATCCAAACCCCCTCGCCGTGGTCACAGTGTGTGTTTAGGCACAAACATATTGCAGATGCTGTTCTCTCATCTTGAGTTTGGGCCATCTTTCAGAGAGAAAGCCGACCTTGTCCTTGTCTGAAAGCATTTAAAACACATTGTCAAACGTGAAAAATGAATGGGTTTCACTTATAAAAAATTACCGCTTCGTCTTCATTCGTCCTGAAACAATGACTCTTTGAATACACAAGGTTTCGGGTGATATGTAAAGTAAACTAGCCCTATTTTCTATCCAGTGAAATTAATGATCCATGAAAACAAAGCAAATGGTTGCACTGGCTCGTGTTGATGTTGGCTCCCACAAGCCACCAGAAAAATTATACTGCAGTATAAATTTAAGAAATCCTTGGATTTCTAATGTAACAAGGATCTCTCATTTACTCTCCTTTTCAGTGTTGACTTTTTCCTGTAAAAATCTGATTTCGAGCCATTTGAACTGTCTCACTAGTTATAATGAGAGGTCATTATCGTTGCTGTATATTGTTATATTTCTGCTCAAACCAATTTGTAAATGTATCTGTTAAGCTTGATTAAAAGATAAACTCAATTACACAAAGATCCGGCGGAAAATATGATTTAAAGTCATCATCCGCAGCTCAAATTTATCCATGTATTCGTGTATCTGCACATCTGGCACAAGATCAGAAGTTCATTTGCATTATCCTGGAGGCAATTTCTGAGGTGTAAATGTTGCATTGAGAGCTTCTTTAAACTTCAGTTGTCGGTGTCCTTGTGTATCAGGAAACATTTTAGGGTGAACATTGTTTTAAAGGTGCTATTGATAACATTGATTGCCTCTAGATGTCGCACTCTCCCTCCCCCGTTCCATTGCATTCACTTCACAACAAGTGGTTGCCAGATCGTTAAACATCCTGCATATTTTATGGTTGAGCGGAGTTAAACTCAAACACACAGTCATGTCAAGTGATGAATCTTTCGTGGTAGAGTAATGAAATCATTTTGCACATGTAGCTATAAGCCCACATTAAGTGTGTGTCTGTGTGTGTATGTGTCGCAGTTTTAGTTGGGAGATCAACTGTTCCAGCGGCAGAACATCGTAAAACACACTTCATTCAAACTCGACAGAAACAAAATAAAACTTGTTCCAACAGTTACGGTTAAGGTTGTAAGGACTATGGCTGTTGGTAGTTGTTGCTGGTTTTGTTTAAATATGTGGAATTGTAATTTTACCGGTTATTATTGTTTGGACGAATAAGCTAAGACAGTTAATATGTGCTAATGTCAGTTGTCACTTGTTGCCATGATAAATATTCACTTATTCTGCAGCCCGATGGAGACAGCAGTGTCAGTGCAGCCAGGCATGGCAGAGGCAGCCTCCTTTTATTACTGAGCACTTGGGATTGGTATCGAAGTGGAGCCGGCCGCTTACCGTCAAACTCAGCTATTTATCCGGTTTTTTCCACACTAATCTAACCGGCAACTTGATAGCAGACGACACAGAAATACCAACGTCGTTATACAGTTGGCTCAAAAGCCTTGTTAGAAGTGGGAGCCGAATGTTTGATATCTTCCACAGAGATAAACAAAACATATATAACATATAAATATATATATATTATATTAGGAAAAGCCATACTTTTATTCAGTACCTTTCTAAAAGCTCTGTGGATGTATTATTTAAAAAGAAACTATTGGTCTACATAAAAGGGTGAGGTGAAAATGAGTAAACACCAAAAAGGCCGAGCCTTATTTATAGCCTGCAGTACCTCTCTGGATAATAACTAAAGGATTTGCTCTGTTTTTCACATAGTGCTCACTGCATTATGACCACATAATATAAGTTGTATGTCTTTGTCCAGTCTTGTTGTTGTGCTGTATTGTTATTTTTACGTGCACTACTTCAGTCATGAGGGACCTGCTGGTGTTCTACTATATTCCCCCCCCCCCCCACACAGCCACCACCACCACCACCTCTCCAGTGTTTTGTATATGCAGCTTTACCAGCTTGTTCGAGTCTGTCAATGCAATCTGATCCCCCTGTGCGTCCCTTTGATGGAATAGCTGTCTTTCCTGCTTTTTTTTTCTTCTTCTGCTCTCATTTCTGTACATGGAAATCACAGAGAATCAATAGGCGTTGGGTTTCTTCAGCACACTGAGTGGGATTGCTGGTGTGTGTGTTTGTGTTTGGTTGTAATGACAGTCTACCTTGTTTTTCATTCCGCTTCAGGTCGATACTACATATGAGACAGGGTGTAGTTTATGAGAGAGCTAATAGTCAGAGACAGCAGTGACCTGCTTATGAGTTAGAGATGGAAGAAGCACAGATCAAGGGGATGGGTGTGTGTGTGCGTGTTCATATGTGTGTGTGTTTGTATCAATAAACAATGAGTTAAACTCGTGATGTGATGACTTGGCACACAGCTGAACAGAAGGTCAGAATCTGCAAATGCAGTGTTTTTCAGTTTTGATGATGTTTGACAAAGTACCAGTGATGTTTGTATGATTTCAATTCAAATCAAGTCAATTTTATTCATACGATATGGCCAAAATCTTCTATCACGATATAGGTTTATTCATATCTCGATAACGATATATAGCATGATATTACATGTTTTCTGGTAATTCCAATAAATAAATAGTCCATATGAAATAACCACATGGTAAAGCCTTGTGAATGTAATGCTTAAATACCAGGAAACCTGTGGTTTCCAACCTGTTTGACTTATGTCCACTTTTTTAAAAAAAGCTTTTTTTTAAAACAAAGCAATACGTTCTTTGGCCCCTTGTCTTACTCATTATTATGAGTGATTTTCCTTTCCCAGATTGTTTAATTTAAATAATTTTCCAGGACTTGAAGGGATAAAACTATCCAGTATTCCACAAAAAAAATATTACAGAACAGCCTTAAAAACTTATTTTGGTGGAGCAAAATATGTTTTTGATCGTTTGCTTTTCTATTATCCCCCTCACAATTCATTTTGTGACCCCATTGGGGGGAAACCACCGCCGTAGACAAAGGTTCTCGTAAACTCACTTATTCAAGTATGACTCTAAAACAAAAATCCCCAAACTTGGAGTTTGGAGAGGTCAGAGAAAAGGTGACGGGGACTCGAACCTGCGTTCTGGAGAGAATTTAATTTAACGTGCGTCAGAGTTTAAACCGCCAGACCAAAAAGTGGCACCAGGGTTTTATTTTTCTAACAGTCTGTTTTTCTCTTTTCTCCCCCTTCTCTCCTCTCTCTCTCCTCTCTCTGTTTCTCCGTCCAGCACCCTCAACAACAACAACATCACCCTCATCCCCCTGTCCAGCTTCAACCACATGCCCAAGCTGCGGACACTGTGAGTACAACACACACACACACACACTAACATATACTACAGATGCTCACACACGCGCACTCTGTGGTTGCACATTAACACACACATGCACACAGAGATGCATTAGTGCCTACTGTACTTTCATGCAAACTGAGTAAATACAGACATGTTCATTCTCATGCACACACGCCACAAACACACACACACACACACACACAGAGCATGGCAGCAGAGTCTGTGTGTGATCATCTAATCATGCCATAATAAGAGACCAACTCTTCTATTGTTTCATGACTGTGAATAATTATGTGGCCATTACACACACACACACACACACATGAAGACACACACAGAGATGGATACAGTGACAAATATGTGCATGCACCACACACACAGACACACACACTTGAGAAATGGTAACCTCATTAATACCACAAGAAAGGCTTGTTTAGGCTCTATAGTTCAATCTGCTTTGATTAATTAGGAGAAATCTTCCACACTGATGTTACTGATACACACACACAGTCGTGATCCAACATGGCGAAATCATCCTCTCTGATTGATCAGAAGGAGGCTTTGATTTCTGTGTGTATATGTCTTTTTGTCTGTATTTAAGTTGTGAGAAGGAGATCTCACAGTTGCCAAGGCAATGGCACGACATCTCAAGGGAGACTACCCATAATCCCGTTGGGCTGTCTGAGAGGCAGACCATTGGTTGCATTCCTGCTGGCCACACTGGGGTTTGAATTCTGCCAAACCAGCATGCACAGAATGGGATTTCCTCCCCAGATCATCATGTTTAAGAGGCCCTAGTGTGGTCAATCGACCCTACTTAACATTCAGAAAATGGGGATTTCTAAACACAAGCAGGATAACAATCGCAGAAGTCCATTTATCTTTTACGAGCATTTTCTCTCCGTTCAACTTTTCATCCCCGAACAGCCAATCACGTGGCAGGGGTTTCTGTATTTCCTGCAGACTCCTGCAATACGGCTCAAAATCAGCATTTTAAAATTGGATTCAGGCAGCAGCGCCGCTCCGCAGATTGAGTACAGAGTTACCAATATCCAACAACTTTTAATCTGAAGCCCTCGTCTGCTTCTGTTTTCTGTCAGACGTGAGCGACTGTAACCTCTGATTTCCTCGTTCGTCCTCGTCCTTTTGTCTCTCCTCCTCCTTGCCGTGTGTGCGCATCCCATTTCACATTTCTTCTCTCATTTTTCTTTCCTATTTTTTACATCTTCCTCACTTACTCGTTCTTCTCCTATCATCAATTCTCTGTTTTCCCCGTCACTCTTTCCTCCCATTTCATTTTCCTCTGCAGTGAGAGAAGAAGTATTCAGATATTTTACTGAGTAAAAGTAACAATACAACAGTGTAAAAACACTCTGTAAGAAGTAAAAGTCCTGCATTCAAAATCTTACTTAAGTAAAAATACAAAAGCATCAACAGCTTTGTCGAATACTTGATTCTGATTGGTCAATCAAAATGTAGTGGAGTAGAAGTATAAAGTAGCAGAAAATGGAAATACTCTAATAAAGTACAGTACAAGTACCTCAAAAGTGCACTTAAGTACAGTACTAAATATACTTCATTACATTCGACCACTGTCTCTCTAATATTCCCCTCACTCACTTCCCTTTGTGTTCTCCTTCCTCACACCATCAGCTCCCTTCTTCTTTCTTTCCTACCAACTTCTTCACTTGTCTTCATCCCCTCTTGTTCCCCTCTTTCTCCACCTCCACCTCCTCCTCCTTTTCTTTCCACTCTTCATTTTTGCCCTCCTCTCCTCTTCCCCATCTCCTTTATGTCCAGTGTTCATATCTCAGTCCGTCCTCCTCTTTGTCCCTTCTGCCACTCTACCTCTTCATCCTCCGTATTACATTTTGCCGCCCTCAGATCTCAGTATTGAATTTGCTGCTTTTATAAAAACGACTCATTCAATCAAATGTTTAGAGATGTCCCTGATTTCATTAGAGGGGAAGTTCAAGAAGTGTGTGTGTTAGTAACTTCTTTCTAAATGAAATGGCTCACCTCCCCTGCCACCTTAATATGTGACTCCTTCATACGGCTGCTTTTACATATATTCACTTCACTCCTCTCACTTCTTTCTCTCTATCCATTCATCGATCTCTCTGTCTTTCTCTTCCTCCCTTTTCTGTGTTTTCTGCAGCATCTATTAGCAGTAATGATATCACATCATGGTGCCTCTCATTCGGAAACTTGAACCAATGAAAAGATTAGAAATCCCTCTGCTTCTATCTGTGTGTGTGTGTGTAATTCACTGTACTGGAGATGTGCCCGGTAACCCTCTGGAGCAAATACTAAGAATAAACACACACACACATTCACAGACACACTATGCACAATGCCCTTAGTCACCCGCAACCAATAAGCCCAACAAACGCTATCACTGCCTAACAGCCACACACGCAAACCGCACACGCAAACACACACAGCACTTTGTCCGTACCCCCTGCCTCTTCCCATTCTCCCCTGTGTTTTAATCCTACTTGTCAGTAATTAAGGCTGAGCCGGGGGTGGGCCGGGACGTGGCTATCTCCATGCGGGGGTTTGACTATAAACTGGATTTATAATGGGAGAGCGGTATTAAAACCCACTGCCCCCGCTGCTAGCATCAATGAGCCCATCTCTGTTCCATAACAGGATTTGTCCTCTGCTTTATTACAAAGGGAGGCCTGTCTTCTGAAAGGCTAGATATCCCGGCTGGCATATAATACGCTGACAAGACACTCTAGTGTTCATCCGCCCTCCTTCTCCTCATCTCTCTCTCTCTTTTTTTTTTTTTTAAGGTGTCACATCCAGCCAGTGCAGCTCAGCTCTGTGAAACATCACCTGATGCGCTCTCTTTATATTGAGTTGTACCATTTAATTAATGCTACAAGTGAAATGTGAAAAGGCCATCAGTGTGATGTTACGTGAAGTATAAATTGGCAATTAGAAATCTCATCAGCATCTGATGAGATTCAGTGATGTCACCTGATGAGAGAATCTTCGTTATCGTTTAATTCACTCGCACTGTTGTGATGTGTGCAAAGTCTAATGCAGAGTGTAGCGTGATGCGTTAAATGCTCGGCCATGGATGTATAATAAGACCCTGGATACAGCCCCGCCGCTCAGCCTTGCATCCAATTTTGTCCAGTGGCCACTTGCGGTATTGCAACAAAAAAATCCCCCTGCGACCCAAAAATGATTTTCCCCTCAGACCACCATTGTAAAAGAGACGTTGACAGGATACCTCCAACTGCAAACAAGAACGAGTATAACACTTTCTATTCTGAATTTCTTTATTAGATTTCATATTTGTTTCCTCGAGCCGAGAAAAGCGAATTAAGCTTGAAAACTTTTTTGCCATATGCGCCAGTCGAGTAATTGTCATTGGACTGAATAGGCGCCGTTTTGGGGTCCGGTATCCAGGTCTTATTATACATCCATGGACTCGGCTCACACAATTTACAACCAAAAAACAATAACATATTCTCATTTCAAGTCAATTTTATTTGTATAATTGCAAATTTGCCTCAGGGGGCTTTACAATCTGTACAGGATACAACACCCTCTGTCCTTTAAAGTACGACCCTCTCGTCGGATGAGGAAAAACTCCCCCTAAAAAAAACCTTTTAAAAGGGAAAAAAACTTTACATCCAGTAGTAAGTTGCTTTTTTGTGGTTTTGAAATAGTCATCTATGAGATTTGTGCCTCCACCTCATTACAGTGCAGCTAAATTCAATTCTGTTTTGGTCGCTCACAATGTTCAGAAATAACATTTAAAAAACAGTGTCCCAGTTTCTGAGGATAATTGACAGACCTCACAGTCGGGATTGGCACTACTTTCTGCCAAAGAAATAATGCTAACCAAAGCTGTTGTTTTTCTGTGAATTATCCCATTATCAACAGGAACATTGGCTCTGGAAAAAAGGGGCCATTGAGTTTTTCAGATGTAATATTTTTGGTTTGGTCTTTAACACCAGTGACTTCACTTGGACTTGAGCCTTTTGACTTGAAAATACATGATACCTTTCCCAGAGTCCGAAGATTAAAACGTTGCTAAAAGTTATTTAGAAACTGTGTGTGCGAAGGCGATCAATTGCCCTGTAACGGAGGTAATGGAGTTGTTGGGTTTCTTTACTTTTTGAGAGATTCTGTATTGATTTGTTTGGGTGGAGGATTTACTCATGGGGGAATAACTAAACTGAACGTTTCTCTTTTGTTGGTTTATTGTTGAATCCCCCAAAAAAGTGGTGTTTATTTGTAGAACTCTGCACTCTTTATTTGTGGTGAATATTATTGTGACTTGCATTTGATTATCTTACACTTAATACCCCGGATCCACTTTGTTTGAACCAATCCGACAGCATTCAATCAAGTCTGGAGAAAACTGTGAAGAACTAACGTTACTGAGCACCAGTCGGCGCCAGTTACTTAAGTTTAGGACTTGGGACTTGAGTGCATTCACTTGAGACTTACTTGTGACTTGCAAAACAATGACTTGGTCCCATATCTGCTAGAAGCCCAGGAATCTACGACACATCCCATGTAATCACAACATATCCTGTCACTATAGCCACTATGAAATCAAGCCAACATACTCCAAAGAAATTAAAAGATCTTTTTCAATTTATTGATTTATTTGCTCCATTTTTGTCTCCTCTTGCTCATCTTTTGATTCTATTCCTCTCTTTCTATTCATTGTCATTCTTTGTGTCCACTCTCTTCATATCTGAATCTTTCCTTCAGTATAGAATTATATTCTTATTCTTTCCCACCTTTGTCGCTGTCGCTCTTTTCTGTCTTTTTCTCTCTGTCCTTCTGAAGAGATTGTGATTTAGCCGTATGTGTCCTCCCTCTAAAGGGAGTCATATTGTCACAGACCTTGGGGAAATGAGAGTTGAGGATATTACTCTGGGTGTTTGTGTGAGTGTGTGTGTGAGTGTGTGTGTGTGTGTGTGTGAGCCTCCTGATCCTGGCCAAGGATGTAAGCTGTGTGAAAAATAGAACCTATTTGAGTGCCGAATCAAATACGTTTGCTCTTACTGAGCTGATGTGCTTCGCAGACTCTTTGAGAGACTTTTGCCTCTAGAAAGTGCCCATTTCAAATGGGATAATAAAGAGTTTATTGTGCTAATTTCACCCACTCAGGCTCGTTTCTTTCTCCTTCTCTCTCCCAGGCGTCTGCACTCCAACAATCTCCACTGTGACTGTCACCTGTCCTGGCTCTCTGATTGGCTCAGAGCCCGGCGGGGCTTGGCTCCCTTCACCCAGTGCATGGCCCCCGCCCACATGAGGGGCCTCAATGTCCCAGATGTGCAGAAGAAGGATTTTATCTGCAATGGTGAGACATCAACACACATACACACGATATTCAGGGCTCGACATTAACGCTTGCCCGGGGCAAGTAAACTCTGTGTTCGGGCTAGTGGAATGCCTCATGCAGTTGTCCGATCAGGCAAGTGAAAAATAAATGTGATCTTTATTAGGGATGCCTCGATATTCAGTAAAAATATGCGATCGGGAGATCGGCATTAATTCTTTATTCGAGTCCCCAGAGTACGCTCCGTCGCTCCGAGAGTGAGGTGCTCTGAATAAGTGAACAGTAACGATGCATTCCAACAGCACTTGAATTTCCGAACGGTCCAGTTTGTGCCAGAGTGCGCTCTGACACTCGGAGTGATTATTTAAGAACTCACCCATAGCATGAAGCTTCATTGTGAACAATACATCTGTGTTGAAATTGGTGTCCCATGTAAATAAAACACCTAACAGCTAACGTTAACGGATGTTCCACTGGGTTACATTATGGTGCGTTCAATCTCTGCTCAGTAAAAATGAGCATTAGGCAAAGGTAAATTATAACATTATCATGATGCGTTCAAATGTAATCTTGTAAAATGTCGTTTTTGGTGAGAAACTTGAATAAATCCAGTTGTTTGAAGGAGATGTTTTCACAGCAATATAAAATAGATATTAAGAGAGGGAATTATGACCTGTTTAACTTCCTAACACTAGCTCTAAGCAGCTTATAATATATCTTATTTTTTAATAGAACCAGATTTTCCATTTCGGACAAGTAAGTTTGTCTATTGGGCAAGTAAAACATCTCATCTACTTGCCAGATGGTCAACTGGCTGAAAAAGCTTAATGTCAAGCCCTGATATTCCATTGACATATCAAAGAGCATGGCTGAAAGACACTCTGAAGCACCTTTCTAGTGCTTATTGTGACGATGTGACTCTATCTGAAGTCAAGGCGGTAATAAAAAAAGGCCTGCTTTTATTTTCATCCAACATTTGTTTTAAATTGGCTCTGGAACAAAACCTATAAAAAATATTTTTGTAGAAAAGCCACTAGTTTTGCGCTCCATTGCAGCTGCATCAAATTGACACATGATAGTATTTTAAATTGAGCCTCTAAAGTAACATTCAACCTCAAACTATTCAGCAAACACCAATATAGATATGACATGCAGAGTGGATTCAAGATGATTGAATTTAGTGCCGTTGACAGTAGACGCTCTTTGACGTAGAGTTCTACAACACAGGGACTATAATAACCATAAAGGCCATTATTGCAGGCAGCATTGTTATCATGTACAGACAGCTCAGCGTTGAGTTTATAGCACTGAAAGAATTACACCATGTAGAGCGCGTAATCAGCTAAAAGGCCAGTATAAGAGCAGTAGTGTTATCAGCTGCAGATAGTACACACACTGTTTATAGGCCTCTGATTCAGCTCTCTGCTCTAATAGACTGTCAGGCTGTGCTCTCTTTATTAGCCCTTAGCCTCGTCTTTTCTGCCTGCATGCTCCACAGCAGACCTCCTCTCACTGCTCTTTTTCTTTCCCCTACTTTATGTGTCAATAAAACCCTCTCTCTTTCTCAATTTCTCTTGTTCTTTCTTTACTTTATCCCTCCATTTTCTCTTCTTTCCTCCTTTTCTATATCATTTTCCTATCTCTCCCCATGTTCCTAGCCTTCCATCCTCCTTTTCTCTATCTCTCCTCCTGCTCACATCCAGCAATATTTGTGTTTACATGCTGTGGCCAGATGATATTTAGTACTGATATTCAGTTTATATTGCAATTTCCTCTCATTTCATATTAAAAAATGTCATGCTTCCCTCAAAGAATTGTATTTCTGGCAGGATGCAAATGCTTCTGAAACTACACAAAGACCATAAAACTCCCCCCTGAAGCTGACTCTAATCTCATTGAGAGAAACTGGGATGAAATATACAAAAAGCATCGTAAAGAATTAAAAATAAAACAGGAGCTAAAATTTGATTGCACAAATCATCGTAGTATGATAGCTGCAGGCACGGAGGGATCTCTCCTTTTCTCTTCCGTATTTGGCAGTAAACCAGTGAAAACGATCTCACATTTGAACAAATTAAAGTCAATCTCTGCTTGATGTTTTATATATATTCCATCTGTATATTTCTGTCTACAGGTCCAGCACAGACAGAGTCGAGGACTTGTGTTCCTCAGGTAGCCGTTTGTCCGCCAAGCTGCAGCTGCAACAACAACATCGTGGACTGTCGTCGTAAAAGCCTCACTGAAATACCAGCCAACCTCCCAGAGGGCATCGTGGAGATGTAAGTCTGATTTATTTTCCCTTAGATGCTACGTGTGTCATGTGTGGTATCGACAGACTTGTTCATACAAAGCACATTTAACTTATCGTGTATTGTGTTTTCTTAAAACGTGTATATTTACTCGCTTTTCACACTATATCAGTATTTCTATCAGTGGTGGGAGAAGTACTCAGATACTTTACTTAACTAAAAGTAGAAATAAAACAGTCTAAAAATACTCCATTACAAGTTAAAGTCTCACATTCAAAATGTTACTGAAGTAAAAGTATTAATTAATTAAACGTATTATCAGCAAACTGTACTTAAAGTAGACATTATGCAGAATGGCTCCTTTCACAGTGTTATATTTTTATAGAATATTATATTATTCTGTTTTTGTCACTAACACGTACATGAAAGAGCATTTTAATGTTGTAGTTGCTCAATGTGGAGACAATTGTAGATACTTTGTGTACTACTGGGTAGATATGAAGTATAGTGCTGCATCATATCATATCATATAAGAATATCATGTGTTTTAGTGTAGAAAAGTGTCAAATAGATTAAGTGGAGTAAAAAGTACAATATTTCCCTCTGAAATGTAGTGGAGTAGAGGTATAAAGTAACAGGAAATGGAAATACTCAAGTAACGTACAAGTATGTCAAAATTGTACTTAAGTACAGTACTTGAGTAAATGTACTTTCCACCACGGTATTCCTTATTAAAAACTGCATTCTGGCCACATTCCCATGATGGACCCATGTTCAAATAATCTGCTTTGTACATTATGTGTTTTTGCTCAACAAAATCATGTAGTTATTTGCGTTTTTCTCCTTCTCTTTATTCATTGAACACATTGTGTTTTGACTGTTATACGGGTTATGTGTACGTGGTTATGCAAATGTGTGTGTAGAATTGCAGAGATTTGATTCTAGTGTACTGAAGGAGACATTTTGAGCTATTTATAAGATTAAAAACAGCAATAGCCACTTCAAAACCATTTGTAAGCCAGAGTTTGAATGAAAACTAATTAATACTTAATCCAAACACACACACACACACACACACACACACACACACACTCAGTTTCACTGTGATATTTAGACGCTTTGATTCAACTAGACGTTACACCCGAACCGATCTCTGGCGCACTGTGAGTTTTGCAATGGCATCATGTTTGAGATTGCAGCAAAACTCTTTCTTTTACACACTCACACACTTTTCCTCCTCTTCTCTCTCCCCCTCCTCCTTTCTGTGTGTTACACACACATTTAAACACACACACGCACACACCACAGTGGGACGTGTTTGATATCCGTATTGATCGCTGTACCCTGTTTGTTTGTACAGAGGACAGCTGGTTGATTGCTCTCTGAGTAAGGGAGCAATTCTCCCCCACAACGCTACGCCAATACCTCTACACATCCCCGGCATAAGTAATAGATTCACACTCACATACACACCAACGCACACGCACGTATGTAGACACACCAGATTTTGTATGCGCAAACAAAGTACGTAGTTGGGCACAAATTACACGTACACACACACACTCTCAGAGGGTCAAACACACACAAATGCACTTGCATTGTGATTGAGCTACAGGCACCAAAATATATCTGATTAGATCTCTTGGACACAAACACACACACATACACACACACACACACACACACAGACACAGAATTAGCATTTGATCCATTAATAAATGTTGTTGCTGCAGCCAGAAACAATAGAGTTTAATAGGATGATGTATTGTCAGTCCTCCAATACAGACAAAGTCATCTCTCTGCATGCTGGTGGCAAGGATCACTGCCAATTGTGTGTGTGTATACAGCACACAACTGTGCACGTCTAAGTGTGTGTGTGTGTGTGTGTGTGTGTGTGTGTTAATCTGTCTCTCCAAGTCAAATACATTCACAAAGTAATTTAACAAAACAGGTTTGTCTCAAGGCGTTTAACTTCATTAGAGCATCAACAGTGTGTGTGTGTGTGCCCATTGTGAACATGCTCACCTGCCAAACCCGTCTCCTGTTTCAGTTGCCGTTTAATCGCCGCCTCACCTTATAGATTTTTTTATATTGCCTCTTAAAATGCCTTCCCTTTAATACATCCTTTGATATTGAGCCTCTAAGTGTCTTTGACTCAACCTTGTCTTAAAGCCCCCAGATATAATTTGTTACTTGTTGTGTGAGCAGATTGTCTCTGTCAATATCTGTACATCTTTGATTTATTTTGACCCCCCTCGGTAGGAATAAGGTGTTGTTGCCTGCCAGGGGCGCGAGGTGGGGGAATTTAGAAAAGGGACACGAGCCAAGAAACAGCCACCTGTAAGGGGGTTGTGATGCATTCAAAGACAGGACCAATAAATTCAACTAAATTGCATTTAATCCCAGTAAATGTGATCAAAACTTGGCTTTGGAGTCCATGTCAGAAAATATATTGCTTGTATTTATTGTATTTAGCTGTGTAGTGACTGACAGTGGTTAAAGGCAAACAGTGATACAAGATGAAGATAGATGCATAGATAGATAGATAGATAGATAGATAGATAGATAGATAGATAGATAGATAGATAGATAGATAGATATCAAGGGAGGAGAGTAAAGAAAAGAGGGATGGAGAGTGGAGGTCAGGAGCAGCACAGGGTGGGGTCTGAAGAGGAGGAGGAGAGGAAGAAGAAGGGTGGATTAGTTCCCATTTATCATTCTGACAGCTGACCCTGTAGCCGGCCTTGGGACCTCACCCCATCCTCCTCTCTTCTTCTTGATTCCTCTTCTCTCCCCTGTTGTCCACACTTCTCCACTCCTCTTATTGCTTCATTGTTCTCCTAATTTCCCACTCCTCTTCTATGGTTTCTCTTCCCTCCTTTTTTTCTGTTCTCATCTCTTCCTCTACCTCCACTCCTTTCCTACTTCCTTCCCTCAACAAGGTCACATGAAGAATATATGAGCTACATAGAGTAGATGAATGTGTTGTCTAGACCAGTCATTCCCAAAAACTGGGTCAGGACCCACCGGTGGGTTTATTAGGGCCGCCAAATAAATTTGCAGAATTTCTTCCATGCAGAAAATTAAATTGTGATTTATGTATATCTTTTTTGAAATGGCTGGTTTACCTATTCAAGATAATATAAGGTGATGCAGAAATAAGAACGTTCATTTAAATTCGCTCTTCAAGATGTATAGATATGGGGCCTATTGTGAATTAAGTAGCAATGTCATTTTTAAAGAGTGTGTCCCCAGAAACACTAGGAAACAGTGGCCTCGACCATCAGGAGAGCAGAAACTAAACTACAGTACATTTCCCCAAACATGGGCTTTGTGCCTGATGGCTCCCCACATTATAATGGATAGAATACTAGCAGTATGGCATAATGAGTGTGCAGTCTTCCAGAGAAAGAGATGTAATAAGTTCCCTTTGGCCCTGAGCATGTAAAAGTTGAGGAACGTAATGTGTTCATGAATACAGACTGCATCTAAAGAAGAGAGCGTTGTGGCTCCAACAAAGGAACATATGAAATATTCAAATAAAAGAAGATGAGAAATTATGATTGGAAAATGAAAAAGTGTCACTCTACTGCTGCCAGTTACAGTTAAACCAATTGACCCATGTGCAAATTGGATACAGCATCGGTAGCGGGGCCCCGTTCATTCCTATGAAAGTTGCTCAGTAGCACATGAAGCAAAAAAAGGTCAACTTCCGAGTCTAAAACTACCCGGATCTTCCGGCGATCTTCTGCATCCATTGGGCCCATAGAGCAGCGCAGTAGTGTGTCCTTTAACTCCCAGCCCTCGCTCCAGCCTAGGTCTGGGTCGCCGACTTACAGACGTGTCTTTCCCAATGTTAGTCTATGGGAAAAAGTCTTTTTGGGCCCTATGGCATCACATGGCCGATACAGAAGTTTCAATTCCACTGTTTGACCATAACAAAGTTATGCTTCAAAGCCTGGCGTTCTTCCTGGGGGCTTGAGCCAGTCAGGTAGTTGTCATACTTTGCCATTAGAAACATTTATCCATCACTGGACGTCCTGAACACTTTGGCCAGAGTCTTACTGATCAAACAGGAACTTTGGTCAGCAGCAGTCCAGGTTTTGGTTGCTCCGATTCATTTATTGGTCTCATGTAAGCCTTCATTACTGCTGAGCTGCAAAGATTCAACTCAACATTTCACACCGAGTGACCTTGATCAGCCCCCGCTGCAAGCAATGACCAACCTGCAGAAATAGTGTGTAGATGTTGATTGGAACAACCACCTTTTGAACCTTTTGTGCACTTGTGCTTGACTGAGGTTGTGGCGTAAACAGGACTCCATGATAACCAACGACTTCTTTGACCTTGGTGAAATTCAACATCAAAACGAAAGAAAAATGAACTTATAATCTTTTGTTGAAGTTATATTAAAATTTTCTCATTGTATGTTTTAGGGGGTAATGTGTTCATCTAATTCATTTGAAGGGATTGTTAAAGATCATCTAACTCCTTCTTTTTCTCACCCCCTCCCTTCTCTCTCTCTCTTAGTCGCTTGGAGCAGAACTTGATTAAAAATGTCCCAGCAGGAGCCTTTTCATCCTACAAGAAGCTCAAGAGGATGTAAGTCTGTCTGGATCAAACTGTGCACACAATCTCAAACACTCACAAAAATGCATGTGGATTCACACAAGCTGGTAGCATTCGATCGGATATGCATGAACATGACTCACATTAAGAACCTTAGCAGCCAATCTTCTCTTACTGGCACCACACATGGATGCATTATTTTATTTATTTATTCATTTATTTAACCAGTTACCTCCCACTGAGGTCAACTAAAACAACTGCATCATCTGCATAACAACGAGTTCAAGTTTCATGTGCATTCACTCCACTTGATCATGTATGTGAACAGAAAATAAAGCAGACCCAGTATAGAACCTTGGGGCACTCCAAGGTTTAGTACAGTAATCCAGCATAAACTGAACTCACTGACTTTCACACATTGATTCCAACCTGAGATAATCTTTCAACCAATTAACACTGATTGACATTTTTCACCATTTTCTGACATTTTATAGACCAAACAACTAATTGATTAATCAAGGAAATAAACGACAGATTAATCAACAATGAAAATAATCATTAGTTGCAGCCCTACAAATAAGCTGTCATTTTATGGTCGAAAAAACAGATACAAAATTCAGTAAAATTCATTGTGTCCACTCACTCATATTATTTTGATTGACATGAGTTGTATTCAATCATCGTTAGGGATAAGGGAGGACCTACTTACCTTGGCGTCATCATTAGCACTGGCATGGCAATTTGTGTATTTGTTTATCTGACTGCACTCTTTGTGGGTTGCGATAGCCTGTTTATTTAACATTTGATATTTGGTTATACACGGCTTTGTTGAAAACTCGATTCTGATTGGTCAATCACAGAGTTCTACGGTGTGTTATTTCTTTATAACAGACCGTTGCTATGGACGCAGTTCTGATCTCAAACTTTGGAGGGCCATTTTTGCGTCAAATTATTGATTTGTTAAGTAAGTAGCCGTGTAATAAGCGGGATAATGTGCAATAAGCGGGTCATGGTTGTGAAATAAACCCCTTCAGGGTGATGCAAGACCCTTCGCTTTAATTTGTGGTTGGGCTGGAAACTGTCAATCTGATCTGGCAACGCTGCTCAGTAGCAGAATGTGGTTTTAATGTAGAATTATAATTAACAGACACATAATCAGTTACTGATTTCTATAATATTTACAGACTGTGAGTAGTCAAAAAGAAAAGAAGGGCATCTGTCTAATCTGAAGTCCAAACCAGCATGCACGCACACACACACACACACACACACACACACACACACACGCACGGCTCATCTGTTCTTGTCTCATTCACACACACACCCACAGACATAAAGCTCCCTGGTGAAAAATGTCCTTATCATGCAAATGGCTGAAATGCCAGACTTGCAGACTTCTGCAAGGTTGTAAGGTTATCCACCCACGCACCCGCACGCACACACACACACACACACACACACACACACACACACACACACAGAGATGGAATTTTAACCTCCACAGAAGTGTTAAATAATATATCTTACAGCGGTGGAAGTGAATGACATGAACTGCACTTAACATGCCACTGCTTCCACTCTTCCTCTCTCTCTCTCTCATGTCGCTTCACTTCTCTCCCTCGCTCTGTCCATCACTCTCTCCCTCATTTACTTACATATTCAGCCCATCTTACTTCTTTTTTTTTACTTGTGTCCCCTTGCCTTGACCTCTGCTGATGTATTCTCTCATGATCATTTATCAGACAGTTCTAGGACATTCACACAGAATGAACCCCATTACTGTGTATTACAGTAATGCACTTACCCTCGCTCTCTCTCTCTCTCTCTCTCTCTCTCTCTCTCTCTCTCTCTCTCTCTCTCTCTCTCTCTCTCTCTCTCTCTCTCTCTCTCTCTCTCTCTCTCTCTCTCTCTCTCTCTCTCTCTCTCTCTCTCTCTCTCTCTCTCTCTCTCTCTCTCTCTCTCTCTCTCTCTCTCTCTCTCTCTCTCTCTCCCCAGTGACTTGAGTAAGAACCAGATTTCTGACATTGCCGCCGATGCTTTCAGCGGCCTCCGTTCACTCACCTCACTGTAAGTATGACACACGTACACGCCAACACACACACACACACACACACACACACATATCCAGACAGGAAAGTAATTGCGTTTCCAGACATTTAGCAAATAAAAATGTTGTCGCTGTCGATGTTGACAACCTGACCACAGCGCTGCAGAGTGTGTGTGTGCGCTGTATGTGAGTCTTTGTATTTGCTTGTGTGTGCGTGTAATCAGTCAGTGCATGTGTGTGTGTCTGAGGGTGAATGTGATAAGAACATGAAGGACAGTTTAATTTGAATCAATCTGGAGCATGAAAATGAGACAGACAGACAAGAAGGGGTAGACAAGGTGAACCCTGGGTGTTAAAACTGAACACACACACACACACACACACACAGTTAAGTCCGTTGAACAGGAATGTCACCGAGAGGCACGACTTTTGCAGTAGAGGCCAGCTGAGGCGTGATGTAGCAACGTATAAAATTGCTCAAGTGAATTAAATGGTTGCAATTGGAAGCACATCTCAAACATAATTTCAGTTTTTGACGATCAAACGAGATAAATGGTCCAACAGTGTGCTCAGAGAGGAAAGCCTCAGTGCTGAAATGATTGTGCTGGATGTTCTTTTTTCTTATAATCTGACAAAAAAGTTAAATATTGCGATGGGAACAGACAACTTTGTCTCTGTGATAGTAACACTCCTTCAGCTCTTGTCCCTGAAATAGTTTTTCCAACTCAGTGAGCGTGACAGCTTTGTCATTCTGAGCAGATGTATTCTGGGTCCTCTCTGTCTTTAGGAGAGCTCAATATTAGTGAACGTTTATAGAAGAGGTGTCGGTCAAAAACACAGTAATAACAAAGGACATCTTGGTTTAAGGTATCTTTTCTAAGGGTTTTGCATTAAAGTGACTCTGACCAGGGGAAACCATATATCTTCAAATTTGATGATTTAGATTTTTTTCCCTCATGGGTTGAAAAGAATATACAAAAGGTACTTAAAATCCCACTGTATTATCTGAAGAAATGCATTGTGTCGAAGATAAAAAAATACCTTTTTTTCTTCTGAAAAGTTGACATTCAAGCATTATTACTTCTTCATTTCAGCTGAGACACCTTCATATGAGAACTATTGTCACGACTTACTGACAAACAATTTGACATCAAACTTTGCTATCTGATGAGAGTATTTCATTTAAATGTACATTTATTTTGCAAAACCAGTTCCGCCACTTCACATTGATTGGTAGGATATGAATATAAAAGCATAATACTGTAAATTACACTATATGATTCAGGGTTCAATGTATCCTCATACAACGGTTTGTATAATATTTTTCCTTATCTTTTGCTACGAATGTCTAGCAACACGTGTCAATTCCAGCTAGATACATACATACAGTCTTTTCAAAGTAAACTTCCGTCTTAACAGAAAACAACTTGGTTAGGTTATAGGCAACAAAACTACTTTAATTTAGGAAAAGATCGTGGTTTGGGTTAAACTAACTCAAGAAGTGGCGTTACTTTAGTACGGAAGTTACATGAAAAATAAATCAACGTTGACTTCTGGTTTCACACGGCACACGAACACTGGTCTCCTAGGTAAAAGTCCGGTGTTTATTCACTGTATGCTGTGAAAAATGTAAAGATCATAATACAAATGTCCCAAAAAATACACTTTAATGGGATAAAATACCACAAGATGCCACAACTTGTGGATGCAGAGCAGTGCCCCTCTCCAGTGGCGGATTAGAGCAGCAATAATGTCCAGAAAACAACAAAGTATTTACTGAGCTTCACAGCCGGCTCCAGACCGCATACGCCTGGACGTGTGAGGACAGCCTTGTAAACACTGTATCCTAAATGATGTTGTTTCGACTGTCCTGTGCAGGGTGTTGTACGGCAACAAGATCACAGAGCTGCCCAAGGGATTGTTTGATGGACTGGTTTCCCTGCAGCTACTGTAAGTACTGTCTGTGTGCTCTGTTGTTATGTGTGTACCTGTGTGTCTGTGTGTGGTCCCCCCCAGAAAACAATGAAATACATTATTCAGCAAACAAAAGAATATCTCACTCATATAGGGGATGAACTACCCAAGAAACACTGTATGGTCATTGATTTGTAACAGCAAGTCTGTGCAGCTACAGTTTCTTTTAGAAAATGGACAACCAATGAAAATGTCTAGCCGTTAGGCAGGTATTATGCACATGTGTTACTTAGTGACTAGGGCTGTCATAGTGATGACATGATAATGACATGCTCAGCAGAGCGATATACAATATTATTGCCTTTTTACAAATATCTTAATGTATCCCAATTTTAGTGCTGTATAAATAAGCTTTATTGTTAGGCTAGGTGTAGGCTAACAGACAGTTTTAAAGCTAATAATACTTGTTTATTGTTAGATGCAGAACACAGAAGGGCAATGAGAAGCAGCGTTTTTTTTAGCTGAGACACTTTGGTTTCTATGATACGGAATATCCGCAGAAGTAAAAATGTCGGCACATGGTAGAGTACTTGCTCTGGATGAAGGGAAGGCTGAAGCACGTATAGGGAGAGAGGACGGACCCATCGGTCTATGTGTATTCATTTCTCCTCCATTGGTGTTGTTGTTCAGCACTCGTAGCCTACATGTAGGATGTGACGGCTGGTCTTTGTGGTATTTGTCCGGCCCCTCCTCCGTTGTGATTGGACGTCGGGGTTAAAAGTGGCACTAACGTTTGGCGTTTTACCAAAAGTTGAACGTTTTTCAACTCTCTGCGACCAGAAAAAAACCCACTAAACATGCAGCGCTCAGTGCAGAATAGACGCTCAGCGCCTCGTCACGCTTGCCATCCCCTGCGGTTGGCTTGTCAATAGTGTGTTATTGCAATATTGCGGTTATTGCGACAGCCCTATTGGTGATATCACCACTTTACAGAAGAAAAGCCAGGACTTCAAGCAAGGCATTTCAGGCAGTTCAGGAGCAGTGTTCCTGTGGGGGAGAGTAACTCCCTTTGGTGTGGACTTTGGGCTTTGAAACTTTGCAGACCTTTTATAAGCACAAAAAATATATATAACACACTAAATTAAAGGGAAAAAGCATAAAGGAATAAAAGGTCCCCTTTAAGATGATTTGGTGACTTTGCATTAAATAGTTTTATCTACAGTACATTACTTTTGTACCATGATCACAGCTAAGGCCACTTTTATATGCCTCTATATACTGTACGGTAGTGATTTTATGAGGACAAGCAAATCTCAGTAATCATCACTACTGCACAGCGGCAGCTATAGCCGCATCCCCTCTTCGTGCATTAACCCTCCATCTGTCCTGCAATGTGTGTGTGTGTGTATACAGAAAAGTGAACCAAATTGATGCACTGTAATAAAAACCGTAATCTCCCATAGTTCTTCTAACATTTAGTGTCTACTAGGAGGGAAATGCTATTAATTGTAAATAATTCATCACGGGTGCAGGTTCAAACTGCAGCAGTGGTTCAGCACGCAGTATATAAGGGCTACATTTGGTACTGTATGTGGCATATGGTCCTTGCAAAATGCCGCAGTCCACTGCAGAAACAGCTAATGTTCTGGGCTTTTCCATCGTAAAGTGAAGCGAAGCAAAGAGAATGAGGATGAGTGAATCTAACCCACAAACACCTTTTACGGGCTTAGGTGGATCATTGGGATGCATGGTGCATAGTCAGACACAGAGAGAGAGAGAAGGGGGGAGAGGGATGGATACAATAAAGGATGGGGAGGGAAAGATGGAAAAAAGACATGGATATGAAGACAGATATGGAGAAACATATAAATGCTGATAAGATGAGAAAAGAGAGATGAAATTAACATTTAGCGTCCCCTGATTGGCATTTCCCTCACACCTTGTCATGATGATGTTAAACACTGAATGCTTTATATTTGCCTACATGTGCTCCCCTAATAGAATAATTCAGGACCGCTTCTGTGCATTTGCTGCTTCAATCGCTGAATAAATAAAGTACTGAATGACTAGTTAATATTCATGTCTTGCCACCACATCATTGGTCAATCCCACAAAGACACCGCCTGCAGGTGTTGGCGCTCACTCAGCAGGCGTTGGGAGATAACGTGTCTTTTAATATTTCACCGCCGACAAAAGAAAAAAACTCCACAATGTCGGTCAATTTATCAGGAATCTTTACCTTCAAGATGCAGTTATTCTCCCGTATAGTGTAATAATTATATATTAGCTTTCACTGGTGAATCAGGCAGCATGTCAATCTTCCATGACAAAGATGTGTTTATAGCTACTGGTCTGCTGTTTATATTGTCTGCGCTGCTTTGTTTTACTGGTGCAGTTTCAAGTAATTAGTTCCCCCTGTGAGCTGCCTAATGAGGCGTGGATATGTCGCAGAGCAGCATGTGTGTGTGCGTGCATCTGCCTGCGAGTGTGTACGTATAAGCAGGTTGTGCCGGTATAGGCGCTCGTTAGGATGACTCGAGATGATTAAGCTGAGCTGCTGTAGCAGGCGCCGAGTTAGCCACCTGTCAGACAAAGAAAGAAAGAGAGCAAAGAAACAAAGAGTGTTTGTGTGACAGAAGAGTAAAAGAGAATGAGACAGAAAAGAAAAGTAAGAGTTCAGGCAAACATCTGTCAACTTGGCTATATTAGCTGATGAAGTGCAGGTAGAGAGACGGAGGAAAGGGTGGAGGTGCAAACCTTTCCTGTCATTTACCTAATCCCTCTATCACATTTCTCATTTCCCCTCCTCTCCTCCATTTGGGCTGCCAGCCTCTTTCACTTAATTGTATATCTGTGTCACTCAAAATAAAATTTTGGCCTGTCCCTTCTCTGTCTCACTCCATTATTCTCCATTCTTCTATCTCCTCTTTTCCTCCTTCCTGTTTCCCCTTTCGCCATCTGTCTCTCCCATCAAAACAAGATATTACACTCCCACCCAACAGTAGATATCCCCTCTCCTGCTCCAGAAGAGAAAGCGAAAAAATATATAAAACCACAATTTTCAGATTTATGTGTCACGGCCAGAAAAAATATAATCATGACTGTGTGGAGAGGGAAGGAGAGGCCATAGGGAGGGACGGGGGGAGAAATACAGAGAAGAAGAAGAAAAACAAGTAGAGATGCATCTGAGGAAAATAAATTATCTCATTATCTGCATTATCTTTTGTTTGTGTTGTGCACAGAGATAATAAAGCCAAATAAATAAAACTAATTCAGATAAATAACAAAGGGCTCTTGCTTGTGTTTCAGGTTGCTGAATGCCAACAAAATTAACTGTTTGAGAGTCAACACCTTCCAGGACCTGCAGAACCTCAACCTGCTGTCGCTGTACGACAACAAACTGCAAACAATCAGCAAAGGACTGTTCGCCCCGCTGCGCTCCATCAAGACTCTGTGAGTACACTCAGGCTTTAGGAGGTTTTATTAAACCTGCAGCTGCAACAATTTTAATTTATTGACAACTATTTTGATAATTGGTTTATCATTTCAATTGTGTTTCTGTTCCCAGCTTCTGAAATGTGACATTATGCTGTTTTTCTTTGTCATAAATTAACAAGAAATTGAATATATTAAGGTTTTGGACTGTTAGTTGGACAAAACTATCAGATTGACCTAGCCTCAGAGAAATATTGAAAGACGTTTTTTCACTATTTTGTAAACATTTAATAGACAAAACGATTTACCGAGCTGGTTAAAGCAACATTGTGCATCAATTGATATTTCTGCAATTTGGCGCCCCTACAGTTTCGAAGTACATGTCGTAAATACAAATTGTGCCTTGACACCGCCAGCTTGGTCTGCCATGGTCTTTAATGATAGGTGTACAGCTCTTCTGTTCTAATCAATGATTGTGCTGCTTGAAACATACGCTACCTAACTTCCTGTTTGCTACTTTTACTTAGGAAGCAGTTTAGAGCAACGAATGGAAAAGCGTTGATGGGTTTTGGTTGAATCAGGAATGTTTTGTCCTGTCTTGTCCTGTGACAAACCTATCGTCCTCTCTCCTCTCTCTCAGCCATCTGGCCCAGAATCCCTTTATGTGTGACTGCCACCTGAAGTGGTTGGCGGACTACCTGTTTGACAACCCTATAGAGACTAGTGGAGCGCGCTGCAGCCACCCCAGAAGGCTGGCTAACAAGCGCATCAGCCAGGTTAAAGGCAAGAAGTTCAGGTGCACAGGTAGGAGACGAGTTCACATGCAGACACACCTAAACACACACAAGCAAACAGGCCGGGAGTCGCCTCTGAACGTTCATAAACATTCATACTGATGGTAAAATGTCAAGATGCAACAGATAAAACGTTATAAACTCACGTAGCTTTAAAAACATGTTGGTTTATGTGTAATTAGAAACTGATATGAGCTTACTGACACACACACACAGAAGCATTCACATTCAGCCTCTATGTCTCTCTGTGGTGGTATTTTATTACTGTTATTCCCTTTGATACGAGCCATGGGTCTCCCTAATTACAACACAGACCAATTCAATATACTGAAGCAGCACAATAACTAACTCAGCGGGGACCGGCCGTAGACTGTGATCGCCCACTTGTGTGAGCGTGTGAATGAGTGTGTGTCTGTGTGAGTGTGTACGACTGTGTACACTTCACATCCTCAGTGCCTCTCCACAGTGGCTCTTCACATTGTTTTCTCTGTCTTAAATATTATGCCTTTTTTTATGGCTCACTGGAAAAAATGAATTTTTAAAATCCCCTTGCAGACATTTTACAAACTATTTGTGTGTGAACGATGATTGTAAGCAAATCATTGGCTTACAAGGCAACGGGACCTCTGTCAACTGTGTTAGATCAGTCACTTTAACCTGACGCTGGATGGGATTGTGTGCGAATTGTCTTTGTCTTTAAAGTCTTTAGACCAACGTAAGTAAACAAGACCATCAGCAAGAAGATTGGCTAATTCTACTTAAAGTCCTCCTCCTCCGGCCAGTAGCAGAGCTTTGTCTCGCTGCTCCAATCATCCCCGCCGGGAGCCAACAACGACGCCATGCTACTGGAGGCCCAGGCCGTATTACTGGGCCTGCTGGGGGGGAGGGAAACACGGGAGAACCAGAACCAGGACTGTGCGGCGCAGACTGTCAGACCCTGCTGCAGTAAAAATGAGAGGTTTTCTAAAAGGACTCTGGTGCTCATAGAAACACTACCGCTTTTGTCTAAAGGGACCGCCCAAATCAACACAAAATGAAAATTCCTCTTAGTAACTTTAATAAGCAGCAGCATTGCTATGATTTGATGTATAAGGGTTTGTTTTACAATGAGCAACAAAGTGGTTTTTGAGTAACAGCAGGTATTTCACTATATCACCTTCTGTCACAGATGTTTTGTTTTATTAGGAGCGTGAAACCTAAAGAAAAAAAATGCAACAGAAAGCAAAAAAAAGCACTTAAACAATTGTTTCCATCACGGTCATCTTAGCTACATCAATGTGCTGTAAAAACCATTTGGTGACATGAGATTTTCACCCCTCCTGTTCTCTAAAATGGTACATCCCAACCTAAACTGGGCACACAATAAATAGCATAACCAATACTATTAAAGGGTGAAGGCTTTTATCCAAAGTGCTTTGCAGTATCATGAGCACATGTGGTACATTTTTAGCATGGAAGGTCTCAGTGGTAAGGAAGCCCTTAATGTTAGAGCTCTGCCCGTGGAGCTAACTAGATTAGAGATGCTCCTAAAGCTGGTAATGGCCGTCCTCTTCGCTTCAGCCCTTGCTGTCTGCAGTCCCATGCCTCTCCTTGCATCTCCTCTTCCTCTCTGGAACCTGTGTGGACATTTTTTCGCTATTGGTGGGCAGTTCTCTGGTCCCATCCCCTTCCTGTGTGGATCTGCAGCTGTCTGTTGCCTCTCCTCTCCTGTATGGACCCCGCCCCCCTGACTGATTGGTGCAGCTCTCTGTTGCCCCACCTTCCTCCTGTGTGGACCTGCATTCTGATTGGTTCGTGCAGCTGTCTCTTGTGCTTGATCTAACCATGTGGCCCCGCCTACTGTGGCATCACATGGTTCCGTCAAGCGCCAGGGACCGCCGAGCACACACCCACCTGCCTCTCCCAGCCAATCACACGCCTCGGAGCAAAGGTTAAGGGCTTAATATACTGTTTGTTTGCATTTATGTGAAGGGCTTCGGATACATGGGACTGTGGTTGAACTAAATGGACATAGACAAGACATCTAACATCAATATATTGCAATCAGTGATAAATATCAATAATTTAAGCCCTTCATTAACACCCATATTCACCATGAATGCTCAACTGCCAAGATACATTTAAGCTCAATTTTCTCAACAGACTTTTTCCTTCTTGTTGTTTCCTGTCGAAAGTACTGATCTGTTTTTGTAGGGTTTCAAATGCTTGTTATAGTGCAGTCACTTCAGATTTTGCTTCCCATTCATTTCAATGTAGAACAGGGCTAGACGTACTCACTTCCGGTTCAATCTGATTCAATTTTGACACGTAAAATTGCAAGGCTTTCCAATAGAGTGCTGCAGGGATGGTGTATTTGTGTAGGCCAACCAGGAAGTTAGCATCGCCCCGGGTCCATCGACAAAAAGCCAATTTTATTTCTAATTTCTTTAACGCATTAACACAACTTGCGATTTTTAGGTTGTAGCGGGCTTTAAAGCTAGAGTGAAGATACTGGTATAATATGAAACTAGAAAACCTGAGAAATCCATTGGTACCAACCATGTCATACTAGCTTGTCGTGAAGGAGGCTAAATAACGCTCCAAAGTTACGCTAAATTTTGGCCATATTCAAAGGGGTCCCTTGACCTCTGACCTTCTATGGGTACCCACGAGTCTCCCCTTTACAGACATGCACACTTTATGATAATCATATGCAGTTTGGGGCAAGTCATAGTCAAGTCAGGAGACTGACACACTGACAGCTGTTATTGCCTATTGAGCTTGAGTTTGCATGATTTTAGTATATTGTTTATGCTAAATGCAGTACTAGTGAGGTTTTCTGGACAATATTTGTCATTGTTTTGTGTTGTTAATTGGTTTCCAATAATAAATATATACATACATTTGCATAAAACAGCATATTTCCACTCCCGTGTTGATAAGAGTATTAAATACTTGACAAATCCCCCTTTAAAATGCATTTTGAATAGATAAAAAATGTGTGATTAATTTGCGATTAATCGCGATTAACTATGGACAATCATGCAATTAATCACGATTAAATATTTTAATTGATTGACAGCCCTAGTTAAAATAGCTTAAGCTTGTGTTAACCACAGACCTAGTTAACTAAAAACCCATTGACTTCCAGTCGAGGGAACCAGCAGTGCTAAAATGCGGATTCATTTTAGGGTTTCAGGACTCATTCCTGCAGCACTCCATGTCTGGCCATTTAGAAAGAAGGATTGGATTAAACTCTCAGTTACACTCAATTTTGAAATTTTGTTGATATTCTTATACACGCTGCGAGAAATAGAGGGAAATTGACACTTACTCATTACAATAAAGTGTCTGATAAGAAGCTGAATCATTTACAATATTGTGGACTGCTGTTGTTAGCCACTTCACCATAGCTCCTGCACTTTATGTTCATAACCATACCCACACTATGTCCCACCTGCTTTTCATCTGGCCGTACCTGTACACCTGCCTCCACTGTTAAATCACTGGCAGTGCTTCAGTGGCGAGCATGACTGATCCCATCACCTCTGTACAGACCGCTTCACCCTTTTCTGCTCCAACTGAGGGACTTTAAAGAGAAAACTCAAGCTCATACTGTTATACAGGTTTCCTCCTTCTTTCCTTTAGTATATAAAATCCTTCCCACCCCCCAATTCTTTGCTCTCTTCCTTCCCCTTCTTTCCTTACTCGCTCCCTTGCTCTTTCCTTTCTGTCAACTCGCCAAACAACAACGTCTGTTGCAGCCCGGAGGTATCACATAGTCTGCCGCTGAAAGGAGCTAACCAGCCAATTCTCCCAACAGATAGACATCATTTGAAGAGCAGTGATCATTTACGGAGTTCAAATCAAGGTTGTTCATTGCAAATGACCCCCTCAATAGGTGGTCTGAGTTCTTCAACGGTGACGAGCAGAAAACACATGAGCGCAATAAAGGGTGTGTGCCAGGAAAGAGTGCAGACAGAGATTCAGAAAACAACTGCCAATATAAGAGCAGTGTGATAGGAGAGAGGCGGAACACAGAAAAGGTTAAATTGACAGAGAGCAGATAGAGAAGCAAGGTTGGAAGGAGAGAGAGAGAGAGGTAATAATAACCGTGAGAACTATAAAGCGTGATTGTGGTGCACAAATACAAGTGCTGCATGATATAAAGCAGCTCTGTTCCACTAGCGCTCATAAATATCTGCTCACATTATATTTAAATAACAGAAGTGGTCTCTGGCTGACCTTGTTAAATAAAAACATCCGGGGTTAAACCGCATTTATCAACAAAATGATTCCATAAAACCACATGGATATCTGTTTGTTAATTTGATTTATAGCCACGTACCGCACCCCCTCTGCATGCAAGCTCTACAGTACAGCACTGCAGCAGCATGCAGCCTGTTCTTTTATATAGATGAGGTAGACACAGTTCACTCGTGTCTTGCAAATGACTGGTTGGCTAATTACGTTTTACAACCTTTGACAGCTGAAATTGGAGACAAGTAGACTTTTCCAAACAATTAAACTCCAACGAGAAACAGATTAGAGAGATAACCTGTTAGTGGAAGCAAGAGGTTTGACTTGGCTACATCTGCATTATACAGTACATGTTCCCTTTTTTACTGTTGGCTGTATATTTATTAGGATAATATGTTGTCTTTCATTATAATGTATAGGAACGTCTTTAACCACCTGAGACCCTGTAGCAGGTTCAGTTTCAGAGGTAGAGTGAAGCTCCAGATATCATATGAATATAGATAACCTAAGAAATCCATTAGTACCAAACATGTTATGCCAACTTGTCGGGAAGAACGCTAAATAATGCTCCAAATTTAGGCTAAATTTTGGCGAGGAAAAACTGGCATGGCCATTTTCAAAGGGGTCCCTTGACCTCTGACCTCAAGATATGTGAATTAAAATGGGTTCTATAGGTACCCACGAGTCTCCCCTTTACAGACATGCCCACTTTATGATACTCACATGCAGTTTTGGGCAAAAGCCATGCCGTTTTTGAAAACAGTATAAATGTGTTATATTTGCCTATTCTGAAAATTATGTGTTTGAATATTTCTGCATGCTGGGGTCCCTAAACAGTCTTGGAAGTGCATTGGGTATCACTGTAAAGCTGAGACACTTTGGTATACTGACAATAAGGGGGTTTTTGAGCAGTTTCCAGAACAGAAGTGCTCGCCATCCAATCACCGAAAAATTCTTGCAGAAATCTCCAAAAGTCAAAATTCTTTGATACCAAATCACAGCATGGCTTTTTTCTATGGTGTTTTTCGAGGTCTTGGTGTCTTAATGTGGTATTTTGGAGGGATTATTGATAATTTTTATCATCTGGAGAGGTACAAAATGTCTAAATTTAGCACCAAATCTGTGTTACAAATGGTATCAACCCAAAAATTGCTGCAACAACACATGAGACATAATAGAGTATGGGATTGGCCATCATGTACTTCCATCATAATGTTCTAAACCCTTATATACTTTCACTATTTATTTTAATATTAATTATTAGTTAATTTATGTTTATTTCTGATTTATGTGTGTTTTGTGCTGAGCTGCATCTCAAATTAATCTTCATGTTCCCAGCTTTCAGATGATGTACACCACTTCTATGTGACATCTACTGTTGACCTGCTATCTCCCCCTATTATCCCCTGTACCCCCCTAAAAAAGAAAAAAAAAATGTGTCTATTGTGGGTCTCAGAGGGTTAAATCTGGTCATATGTAGATGGGACAATATTTTTTAAAATCTTATAGAGTCTAACATACACAACTTTCTGTTTTTCTCTCTTCCCCTCCATCTTTTTCCGTTTTGCTTTCCGACTCCTACTCCCTCTGTTGACTTAATTTACTCGGCTTTTCTTCTTCCCTTCCCTTTCTACCTGCTGTTTACCCTTTTGTCTGTCCTCCCTCCCTGTTTTTCTGTTTCTCTCTCTTTTGGTCTCCCCCTCCCTCTTTTCCCTGCAGGTCAGGAGGACTACCGCAGTCGCCTGAGCGGGGATTGCTTCCAGGATCTTGTGTGTCCAGAGAAATGTCGCTGCGAAGGCACCGTGGTCGACTGCTCCAATCTCAAACTGACCCGCGTGCCTCCACACATCCCCGAACACACCACTGACCTGTAAGTCAGCCGCCGTTTCCTTTTCACTTACATACAATATATTGTATGCGAACACATGATGAAATATCAGATTGAAAGCCATGTGTTAGACTGCTCTAACCTGAAACTGTAAACCACCACACATCCTTTAACATGCCACAGACCTGTCACCAAGTTTCTCACTTTCTCAGGCTCACACACCAAAACGCAAACCCACATACGCATGGAAACATGCACGGGTACAAACATAATCACGTAGGCTTAGGAAAGACATGCACAAATGCACGTATGCAATGCACGTATGCAATGCACGCGCACACGTCTCTCAGAGCAGTATCAGGAATGTCACTTTTCATTTTTAGCTCCCAGACCAAAATGCCTCTCAACAGTCTTTTCCATCTCCCTCAAAGTCCCGAAGGAGCCATCATCATGTCTGGTGAAGGGTCTCACACTAGAATACTGAGCAGTCCCATGGATCATTCATTTTACCGCTGAAGAATGGAAAGGGAGTAACAGATAACACGCAACACGAATACCGTAATCTGATTGCAAGAAAGGTTAAAACCTCCTGTATGTGTTTAGAATCTGCTAGACAAATTAAACATATTGGCATGTATGAGGGTGGTAAAGTATTACGCTAAGGAATTATGATAACATGCAAAAATAATTAATTTGAGCTACAGAAGCAAAGCATCAAATGTCTATGATGTGATGTTAAAGACTTAGCTCAGACATTAAGTCATAAAATACACCCCGACTGAGACCAAAAACTGGATTTGTGATTCAAAACTGTGACACAAGAATAAGTGTGCTGCCGCTGAAATCAGCCGGCCCCCGTTTTTACTTTCAGCACCTGGCACCTGAACGAATATTTAATAAGCTAATATTTCCACACAGGAAATAGGAATCCAGCCAGAGGCAAAGTTTTAGTTTAATAATGCTGAATCATTTCACAGCTTTAAAATGTAGGTGAGGGATGGAGAGCTTCTGCCATGGCTATCACTATGGTGTTAATGGAGAATAGCTGTAGAATATGGGAGCGCTGTAGCATTAAGGCACATGTTGCTTATGGAGGTTAGTTGTATAATGGTGAATTCATCCACTTTAGATAACCAATAATGCCAGTATCCCACAGACCTTTAGCCTAGGGTGACCATATTTTCAAACCTCCAAACCAGGACCCTTAAGTGTAATGCACGTTCATGCACTCACACATGTACGCGCTTATGCACACACTATAGGGGGACGATTATTTCAGGGCTTAGCATTATGTACAGAGTGCTCCTTTCAACACCATGGACAGCTCCTCAGGAAACAAAAAAAATATTTATGTCTCAAAAAAACACCAAAACATAGTTTATTTGACAAATGTACTGATTGTCAAATACCTTTTAAAGAGGACCTACAGTATTATGCACATCCTCAGGTGCATGCTTGTATTTTGGGTTTCTACTAAAACATGTTTACATGCTGTAATGTTAAAAAAAACACAAAAAAAACAAACACAAAAGACCTTTTACATGCCCAAAAAATTATATAACACACTAAAGGAAAGGGGAAAAGCACAAAAGTATAATATTTCCTTTTTAAAACTAAACACAAGTTAATTGTCACTGTGCATAAGCGCAGGCTGGTGGCTAAATGGCCAACAGTGACACATATTCTGCCAGCTGTTGTATAGGCTATTGCTATCTGGCTGTCTTAGTATGATCTCTTATATCATCATTTCCACTGCGCACGACCAAAAATGTAGGGCTACTCTTGCAGTGTGTGCAGAACGCAGCATTTTCGTTGCCGGTTACTTTACGAAGGAAGGACTAAGTCTCCTGGAGCTCTTTAGAAAAGACGACTTTCTCTTCGACATGACGGCTAACCGGTAGCTTACTGATAGGTTCTGTCAGAAAGAGCCGCAAGCGTCATAGCAACAGCCTTGACAACGACACATTGATTGATTGACTCACAGACAGACAAATCAGTGTTGAATTCAGACACGTAGTGTTTATGCTTTTATATCGGGCTAGGTAACAATGAGTGGAACAGAACATGATAAACGTTTATATATGCTCTGAAAACAAGTATAATATTATTATTCATATTTATTTTAACAAATATGTTTATTGAATTTTTCACATAATAAACATACACTTCATATTGCACATAAAAGGTGCACAAAAAATGAAAACCTAAACACATAAAGACACTTTGAATATAATGTAGTAAGGCACATTCTGCTGTTGTACTTGCTGACAGAGCACTCACATCTTGGTGGAAAAAATCGGACTCATATTTATAACAAAACACTCAGAATAAAAAAAAAAAAAAAAAAAAAAATTAAATAACATTAGCTCCCTCCAAGGGAAGGTCTTAGCAAAATCTTCCCTATTATACATATATTAATCGTGGTCAAAACCGGGACAATTTGGAAGTGGCTCTTGAAAACGGGGACGTTTGAGTGATTTACAGATATTTGTCAGGACTCAGGACACCCAGCTTGAAACCGGGACAATCCCTGACACACCGGGACATCTGGTCACCGTACATTAGCCCCCAATTCTTCTCCATCTCACTCTCTCTTTGGTTCTGCTTCTCTGTGTGAACTCTTATATCCTCCCTCCTTTTCTCTCTATCTGTTCCCAGGGTGCTTCATGTCAAAATCATAAACTTTGTCCTTCATGGTTGGTTAGAGGGCACATCAAAGTTTCTACTATTTTTGACACCCTCTCTCTATTTCTTGCCTTTTCCTTAAGAGCACAACCAACCGGTGAAGGCCACAAACACACACAGAAACACACAAGCCGCCAGTTGTGCCCTGTGTAACCTGCCTTATCTGGGGAAATCAGGGGAGGTTGTGGCTGAGCTGAAGGCTTATATATTTTTTTGCCCTCTTTCTCTCTTCTGTCTATCTTTCTCTGCGACTCTTCCCCACCAGCCACACAAACCCTTGACATTGGCCTTGAGAGTGTTCAATAAGTGTAAAAGAATCGGTTTATAAATTCTCTCAATACATTTATACATTCTCTAGATCACAAGGTAAAGAGATTAGAAATGTTTCATCAATACTCTTTGGTGTTTTATCGATACAGACTTTGCAATATGTTATTTCAGTTTGTCTTCCTCCAGGTGGATCCATCTTTAATTCCCCCTGTATCTCATTAGAAAGTGTCCCCTCCAGCTGAACTTTCACTTTCTTTACTCGATTTCTCTGCCTCTACACACACACAAACACAAAAAGCATCCTTTTTTGCAGCCCCCTTTTAGTACAAATTACCTCAATAAAGCAGATGTCGAGCTCTTCCTATCTCTCAAACTGTTTTCTCCTGGCTTAGGGCACCGTGGGTATTGATGACCGCATAGAAAAGATTCATTGCTCTTCTTCTTCTCTTCTCTTTTCCCCTCTATGTTTAATTATTCTTCCCCTCTGGTTTTGCGGCGGCGCATCATACTTCAACGGTCACTAAAGGCCTCTTAACCTTCATGCGGTCATCCCCCCCCCTTCACTTACAGCCTTTCTCTCGCTCCATCTTGTTTTTGTGAGTGTTTGTGTATTTGTGTGTGTTGACTTCATGAAAGAATTAATGTCTAAACTCAGTCCCTCTATTTGTCTCTCTTCAGGCGGTTAAACGACAATGAGATCGCCGTCCTGGAGGCTGCGGGGACGTTTAAGAAGCTGCCTAACTTGAAGAAGATGTACGTATACTTTCTGCATTTATTCATTCATCAAATCATTCGTTCTTTTACTCAATTTGTCCCCTGAAAAGGAGGTGAAGAGGATCATGTTTTAATGGGATATTGCTCTTTTTAAGTCCTTTATATTGCTGATAGAGGAAGGAAGGAATAGCACTGCAGATACGAGATGGCTGAAGTAAGAACAGATGGGTGTGAACAGATGGAAAGGGATGCAAGAAGAGCTGGAAGTTAAGAGAGAGAAAGGGAAGGAAGGAGGAAAGGTGATAGAGGGAGGGCGATGGAAGGAAGGAGGACAGAGACAATAATAGGGAGGGAGGAAGGGAAGGATGAAGATGAGAAAAGTGTGGAAAAACTTACATGCAAAGAGGGCAGAAGTGAAAAGGAGGAAGGAGAAAGAGGAGAGGCTGAAGAGGAGTAAGAGGATGGGAGGGACAGAGAGAGATGGAGAGTGAGGACGGGCGGGCGGGTGGGAGCGATGGAGGAAGCGAATATTAAATGGAAATAGAAGATGGGCATTCGCTTCAGATTTACAGTCACTCCTTATCTACAACCTCCTCTCAGTGTGTGTGTGTGTGTGTGTGTGTGTGTGTGTGTGTGTGTGTGTGTGTGTGTGTGTGTGTGTGTGTGTGTGTCAGAGTGAGATAGAGAAAGACAGAGCAGAGACCAGAAGTTGATTTATTGGAGAGGAAATTGCGAACCATCTAGCTGTGTCACTGACGATATAGATTGGCTAGCACTCATTTCCATTTTCCTTCTCTCAATTCCTTCCCTCTCTTCTTCATCACCTCCTCTCCTCTCCTCTCCTTTCCTGTCCTCTCCTCCCTCGCTTCTCCTCTCCTCTCTTCCCTACCCTCTCATTCCTTCCTCTCTTGTCCTTTCTTCTCCTTTCTCTCCTTCCTCGTTTCTCCTCGTTTCTCCTCTCCTCTTCTTCCTCTTCTCCTCTCTTCTCCTTCCTCTCCTCTCCTTCCTCTCTACTCCGTCCTCTCCTCACCTTACTCTCCTCTCCTCTCCTCTCCTCTCCTCTCCTCTCCTCTCCTCTCCTCTCCTCTCCTCTCCTCTCCTCTCCTCTCCTCTCCTCTCCTCTTCTCTCCTCTCCTCTCCTCTCCTTCCTCACTTCTCCTTTCCTCTCCTCTCCTCTCCTTTCCTGTCCTCTCCTCCCTCGCTTCTCCTCTCCTCTCTTCCCTACCCTCTCATTCCTTCCTCTCTTGTCCTTTCTTCTCCTTTCTCTCCTTCCTCGTTTCTCCTCGTTTCTCCTCTCCTCTTCTTCCTCTTCTCCTCTCTTCTCCTTCCTCTCCTCTCCTTCCTCTCTACTCCGTCCTCTCCTCACCTTACTCTCCTCTCCTCTCCTCTCCTCTCCTCTCCTCTCCTCTCTTCTCCTCTCCTCTCCTCTCCTCTCCTCTCCTCTCCTCTTCTCTCCTCTCCTCTCCTCTCCTTCCTCACTTCTCCTTTCCTCTCCTCTCCTCTCATTCCTCGCTTCTCCTCGCCTTCCTCTCCTCTCTTCTTCTCTCCTTCCTTCTTCTCTTCTCCTTCTTCTCCTTTCTCATTTATACTCTCATCTCCTCTTCTCTCCTCTCCTCTCCTCTCCTCTCCTTCCTTGCTTCCCCTCTCCTCTTTTCTTCTCTCCTTCCTACCCTCTCCTTTCTTCCTTTATTCTCCTCTCTTCTCCTTCCCTGCTTCTCCTCTCTTTCCTCTCTTCTCCTTTCTCTCCTTCTTCGCTTCTCCTCTCCTCTCTTCTTCCCTCCTTTCTTCCTCTCTTTTCCTCTCCTACTTCCTCTCCTTCCTTGCTTCTCCTTCTTCTCCTTCCTCTTTCTCCTCTCCTCTCCTCTCCTCTCCTCTCTTTCCTCTCCTCTCCTCTCCTCTCCTCTCCTCTCCTCTCCTCTCCTCTCCTCTCCTCTCCTCTCCTCTCCTCTCCTCTCCTCTCCTCTCCTCTCCTCTCCTCTCCTCTCCTTTCCTCTCCTCTCTTCTCATCTTCCATAAAGCTGATAAGAGGAAACACCAAACAAGCCATGAATGAAAGCTACAGTAGCTGTGATAACTATCATCTTAAGTTATTGTCTCGGTGGCCAAATGCCCTCTTTTCATTTTAATTTTTCTCATTATGTGAGCAAGGCAGAGAGATAGCGATCACTTCCAGTTGTCTGTGACCACTTGTCTCATTTTATTTTATGTGTGTGAGTGAGTGTGTGTGCTTTGTATTGTATAGTTATAGTGATGGCTGTAAGCTGTTATCAGAATATCTGTTTTACAAGACGCGGATATTAAGATGAAGGAGGGAAGAGTTAACATTTATTAGTTGAATGACATGATTGATTATTGCAATTAAATTGGGAACATTGCGCGTGTGCGTGTGTGTGTGCGTGTGTGCGTGTGTGTGTGTGCGTGTGTGTGTGTGTGTAAGACTTTGTTCATGTGTGGTTATCCTGCTCGTACTGTAGTTAAGACAAACAAGCAGGAAAAAATTATATAAAAAACAGCTAAATCTGTACATCATAACATCTGTGTTCATCCTGCAGCAACCTGAGCAACAACAAGCTGAGGGACATCCGTGACGGTGCGTTTGATGGAGCAGGTGGAGTCTTGGAGCTGCTGCTGACGGGGAACAAGCTAACTGGACTGCAGGGAAAAATGTTCAAAGGCCTCATTGGCCTGAAAACTCTGTAAGTCTGGTTTACATTAGTGTGTGTTTGTGTGTGTGTGTGTTCAGCATTATATTTATGTGGGTAGTGGTCTGCTTGTTAACTAAATGAATACTGTGCTGTTATACAGGCTGCATGTAGCCCCACAGTCTTAGAGTTCCTCCCACTCTGCAGAACTCTAAAGCTAATGTATTTGAAATATGTTAAAGTTTGTTTTTTCCTTTAACAGAGGGTGCTTCTGATACACGAGTGGATACATGTAAAAAAGTAGAGCTTTGAAATCACCTAAAACCTACTTTTGAGTATTTATAGTTGAGTGTAGAAAGTGTTGTTGTCCTGGTTGTGACCATTCTTGCCAACCTTCAAGATTTCCCCGGGAGACTCCTGTTTTTCATCGCCCTCTCCCAGTTTCCTCCCGGGGTCACAGTTCTCCCGTATTTCTCCCGAATCAATTCAAATCAATCAATCAATTTTCACACCTTTTTTCCTTTTCATAATCTCAACGATAAGTCATACTACCTTACCTAAGACCTACTGTTTCCACCTGGACGGCAATAGAGCAACATCAAATGTCAATTCCCCAGCGAAGGAGAGCTGCTTGCGACATTGCTGCGCGGTTTTAGCTGCGCTCGCCACACATCACAGCATCACAGCAAAGCCGTCGTGGTGTGGCACACGCCATTGGAAATAACGGGTTTCAGAGCGCAGTGGTGCTGTTGTCGCATTGTGTCTGAAAGGGCTTTCATTGAGTGGAGAGTACTAGAGAAAGAAATACTCAAGCAGAGGCAAAAAATGAATGAATGAAAACTGATGAAAATTAGTTTATACCAGAGATTCACACAAGTTCACGCCAGAGAGGCGAATTATTCGGTTTTCTTTCCTGAAAATTAAAATTAAAATTAAAATTAGGTCTGTTTAACATAAAAATGAAGTCACAAAGTCTCTGAAACTCAAATTTTATTGTTGAAATCCTCCCTATTTTTTAGGTCTCAAGGTTGGCAAGTATGGTCGTGACGCCTTAAACCATGCAGACTATGACTTGTGTTGCCATCTCACTTATGGTTGACTTCATTAACTTTTTCTTCTCCAGACTACAAAGAAAGCACCATAGTTGTTTACTCAAAGCTAATGACAGCATATTGTTGCTCCTCTAATTTGGGCACCCACCATAAATAGGCTAGCGTCCAATTAGAGGCCACAGGAGAGCGTACGAAATCATGAGCTAATGTTGTCTGTGTATGCTCAGTAATGACTAGCTAATGCTATCATGTATATATATGCCGGCTAATGACTCTCTAATGGCATCATGGCTGTCTCTGTATTATGTTAAGAGGCTCCCTGCTCCAGTAATAGCCTCGCTAACTAGGTTAGCCCGTCCCAGAGATTGCTAATGCTAACTAACTGAGTTAGCCTGGTCCCCACATGACTGCATGTCAAAAGCTAATGTCATATTGCAGACTCTGTCACGGTTGTTCTGTGGGGACTGGTTTGAATTTACCCCTGCTTTCTGTTTTATCTTCAGTCCGTGTCATAATGGGTTATGTTCTTTTATCCTCTTTGTCTCTTTTTATCCACACAAAGTGTGCAAATTTGGTATTTTTTTATTCAATTGTTTTATACAAACAGAAAGACTGCCTTTCAAAAAACAAAAATGTGCAACCGGTAACTTTTTAGTTTTTCATTAATGAAATATATATTGTTGTGTGTGTTTCCAGAATGCTGCGGAGCAACCAGATCAGCTGCATTGACAACAGCACGTTTTTGGGTCTGAGCTCGGTGCGTCTGCTTTCACTGTACGACAACAGGATCTCCAGTATCGCCCCGGGAGCCTTCTCCACCCTGCACTCCCTGTCCACAATGTGAGTCTCACCTGACGGCTTTCCTCCCTCTTTCTAGTGCTTGTTTTCCTGTTTTTTCTTTTCATTTCCATCCTATTATTCTCGCTATCTCTCAACGTGGGCCGCAATCGCTTTTGGTCTATCTTCAAATCTGGCAGAATCTCAACCCTCTTTGTCTCTGCTTCTTTCTTTCTTTCTTTATCTCTCTGTCTCTATCCTCTAATGTTTCAGATTCTAGCTCTGCTGCAGGAGTTATCTACCGTGTGCACACACACACAAACACACACACACACACACACACACACACACACACACACACACACACATTTGCACACATGTTGCTCTCTGGACGCTGTTCTGCTCACAGATGCTCTCCATCATTATCGACTAGATTGGTCTGGATCCCAGGACATTTGTTATCAAAGCTAAATATATCCCAGCATCTGCACACCCACACACACACACACACACAACAGCATCTGCGAGCTTGTTTTTATCTTCCAAAAGATGAGCGCACCTGCTGCGACCAAGACATGAGTTCTTGGATGGCATATTCTTTCAAGTTATTTGTGTGGTATGTGTGTGTGTGTGTGTGTGTGTGTGTGTGTGTGTGTGTGTGTGTTAGGGGTGCACAATTAATCAAAATTGTATTGACGTCGCAATACTGCAAAATATTCAAATCACAGGAGGAACAGTATTTGTTGAAGGCAAAATGTGTCTCAAAATACCATTTTAAATGATATATTGTGGTGCTGCAGAGATGTCCTGGTCTACACATCATATTCTACAGACTTAAGAAAACATCTTTGTTTTGTACAGATCCCTGTGGAACAAAATACAACATACTGTTGTTGAACTGGGCTTTCCACTAACGCCAATGTAAACCCACCCACGCCGTTATTAGACAGTCGGAGCAAGTGACGTAGTATTAATAGCGTGAGAGTCCGCTAAGGGCAGGTGGGAGGGGTGGTGGCTGGGTCAAACAAACACAAGACTTTCAACCAGGAGACCGCTGTTTGACTAAAAGGAACGTTGGCTTATTTCGTCACGTCAGTCCTGAGTCACAAGAGTCGTTTATTATCGTCAGTCCCGTGAGTCACTAGTCAGTGAAGTTATGACGAGGAAACGACCATTTCCTAACCCTAACTTAGTGGTTGTGTTGCCTAAACCTTCCAAAACTTCCTGTGAAAACGAAAGCTTATTTTGAAAGGACACCATGCATGTAACAACCATATATGGACCCGCCGTCTTTGGTCCATCCAAAAGTAATGCAAGAGGGTTCCCCCGTGCGTCGCTGTCTGATGTCAAGGGTCACTGACCAAGCGGCGGTATTTGACGAGCATGAAGTGAGAACGTGTTGCGAGGGTACCTGCCTTTATTTGTTTGAAGATGTTGACTGGTGTTCAGCCTGTGCAGAGAAGCACAGAAACAACAGCCATGAAGTAAAGTTGTGTTTTCCTCCTTCACTCTTCTGACCACCCAGATGTGAAGGTTGTAAATAATAGATTTTTTTTCAGCTTAATAAAACATTACAGGTTGATGTTTATATCTTTTTTTCTTACCTTGAACACACACAGATGTACCGAACCAAACAAAAAAGTCTCCTCACATCCTCTCTACTCTGTTTATTTTCCTCCGTGCTTCCTTCCCTTGTTCAGCCTTTTGTTCTCGCTCTCTGTCCTGCTGTGTACCTGTCATCTTCGATTCAAGTCTCTACTTGAGTATTTTGGGAGGAGACAAGAGGAGGGACAAGAGAGGGGATGTGGGAGAGGGAGGTTGGATGGATGGATGCATTGTTGCATAAACTCAGGTTTGCTCAGCGGGGCTGTTGGTGATTATCACCACAAAAATGGAACGATATTCTATTTCCATCATCCCTGTCATTTTTCACTGTCATTCGTTTTTCAGCATCACTTTTTCATTGGCCTTTGCTTTAACACTTGATTTCGTATGCAACACCCACCCGCTGTTTGGCGTGAAACAAAGATGGATAGTTTTTTATTTCTAGAGCTTCTCTTCTTAACACTTCCTCTGTTCCATTTCCTTATCTCCTCCTCCTCCTCCTCCTCCTCCTCTTCCTCTCTCACTATTTCTAATATCAGTCTCCATTTGTAGTGCATTGTTTCCCACTAGAGTTTGTCCGTTTAATTAAAAGATTAACACTTTGTTAAGGAAGGAAGGGATTTAGCATAGGTCTGGTTGCCAGGCAGCGAGGTCAATTCATTACAAGGAAATGAGGAAATAACTTGTCCCTATCTGTAGCAGCACGCCATTAATATTGTAGCACCAACAGCAACATTCAGGTTTATTAGTGTAGCGGACACAGTGAAACTTGTACATGTCCTTACACACCATCATCATTAAAGGTGTGACTCGCTATGCTGCTAAAAGTTATCTCTCTAAGTTTGTTTCCCTAAGAAAGATATTTTATTTTCTCAGTAAACTCCTCATATTGTTAAACCACCTAATGTAACAGCACTGAACTGTATTGAATCTAAAGTGGCAGTGAGCTGGGTGCCCTGCTGATGCCTCCATTCAGTTTAAATATGGTTCAGCATAAATATTACATGAGCAGCGTTACAAAAGCAACAAAATGCAATGAGGGGTGATCGAAACTGAATAAAACGTACAGATAACCTTTTCTCTTTTCTCTCTCTCTTTCGCATTTTCTCACTCTGCCACCTTTTTCCTTTCCCATTCTCCGTCTCTCTTGTACTTCACAAAATGAATATAAATAACTGATAACCTTTTCTTTTTGCCTCTCTTTTGTTCCCTTTCTCTCTTTGTCTTTCATCTTAATGTATTCAAGTGTATGGCTGAATGAAAAACAACATTTATATCTATGTGGTTTGCAGTGTACAGTATACAAATTGCTATTATTATTATTAGTATTGTTGGAAATGTCTCTTGAATATGTAGCTGTTTTGGTAAGCCACTGTCTTATTATGGGTCTTGTCTGTATCTGCTCAGAATGTAAGCATCAATATTTTATTTATGAGAGGAAAATTCAGGGAAAACATTTATCAAGTGTGCATGAATTCATTATATTGAGGAAACATGTACAGTATGTACTGTACGATTGTGTAGCAACATGTTTAAGAAGCTTCCAGTGCTGGCGTCCGTTACTTTTGTTTTGCTTGCGTTGACCCTGTTTCTCTCTCTATCTCTGTCCCTCGTTATTTTCACAGTAACCTCCTGTCCAACCCGTATGTGTGCGACTGTCACTTGTCTTGGCTGGGTCAGTGGCTGAAGAAGACCAGGGTGGTCAGTGGGAACCCTCGCTGTCAGAAACCAGCCTTCCTGAAGGAGATCCCCATCCAGGATGTGGCCACGCCAGACTTCACCTGCGACGGTGAGCCTCTCTCTCACTCTGAACTTACCTCCGCTAAATGTCTGCTTTTCTCTTTGGCTCCATCAACATAACAATGTTTACACATAAAGCATTGCTAAAAGAAGATTATATCCTTAAAGAAGAAATTCTGTAGTGAACAACACAGTGTTTCCAATTACACTGGAGTGTCAGGCCCCGATCAGACAGACGCGTCGCTGCAGGTGCAGCCGCTTCAAAACGCCCCTTGGCAAAAGGCGTTAGGCAAAACAGCTGATGTGCCTGTGGAGCGGGGCTGGTTGCTTAACCAGACTATCACATGTGATTAACGAGAAAATGTAGTCTCTCTCTCTCTCTATCTAGCCTACATAAAACTATCACCAATTGAGATGTGAATTCCCCCTTCCCTCTGACACTCTCACTTGGTAGCTCTCTCAGAGTCCAACAGCTAATTAGCTATCTAGCGAGTCACTCTATGGCCACATCTACCAGCATCTAAACAGGAGAAAGAAGTGATAAAGTAGTAAAACCGCCTTCTACTTGATTTGATAAGCTGCATGCACCAAGTTTGACATTGACGTGCGGTGCGACTCTGCACCTGGCGCTGAAAAGTTGAGAATGTTTTAACAGTGTGCACAACAGGCGGGCCGTACCAAGGGAAAACCGTGGTTTTGCAGGCAAAGCGTTTCAGGGCCTTAGGATACCCAGAAAGGTCCCAGCCTGAAACCTGAAACAATGACACGTGTCACTCAGCAGCAATGTGTCCTGTACAGATAAGAGCATGAGTCAAGTGATTGAAAGCTAAATTAAATGTGTCTTTGCATCATGTTTACATGTTTGCACCCCAATTACTGAATGCATTCTCCATTTTTCAAGGAAGACATTTTAAAGGAAATTTCCTCAAAGAAGGTTGTTTTATGTTTGGTGATAATGCTCAACACAACGTTTAATAAAGTCCTGCTGCAGTGGAGCATTGGATGGTGAAAGAAAAAGGTCAATTTATATTAGAACTGCATTTTTACGTTAGGGTTTTACCCAGTGTGACTTACTGCACTAAGGAAAAACAATTGTTCTCAGGCGGATTTTACTGATATCACAATGAAATCTTGTCACATCCTCACCTACGTCAAGTCTTTTGTTTGTACCGGACTCAACTGAATATCTTCGGTCCTGATTCTGGTCTTTTGTGTCAAACTTTAACAATCCTTCCAGATGCTAATTGCTAAAACTTCCATCATGCCATGTCATCAGACAGTAGACACACATACAGATCATCAGCAGGGTATTGTGAGGACAGAGTCATCAGTAACTACTGGCTAACAGCAGCCATCGATGACATCAGCTTGTGGTTTCTACATTGACGCTGCCGTTACCACGACGATGCCTGCCTATAGCGGCTTAGGCCGCCGTCTTGGCCGCCAAGTTTGACGCCATAGACAAAGTGTGGTTTGGCTCTGCTGCCGATTACATCTTTGTTTCTTTTCCCCCCTTTTTTTCTTCCTTAATAGCTTTACACTATAAAACTCGTTTCGATCTCCCTCTTCCTCTCTTTCCATCTCGTTCGGCCTCTCTCTCTCTCCCTCCTGACTCTCTTTGAATTCATTACACTTTTCTAATTTCCTGTAGCTGTGCTGCAACCATTTACTGAAAATGAGTTTGGAAAGTAGTTAGCCGGGTTGGCTCAAGTAAGGTCACTCTAAGATGGTATCAGAACTTAATATTCATTCTTGCATCTTGCACGCGCGCACACGCACACCTACACACACACACACATAAATTTGAATGGCTGATAACGCACTCAAGTCCTCGTACTTCCAGCCTTATGAGGACCTTACGGTGGTTACATTAAACGTCTAATCTCTAAAGCTCTATGTTAATGCCAGTTCTAATCCTAGAAGAGTGCACTCAGTAGAGAGCAGATCTCCACCAGGTGTGTCTTCCTCTCTCCTCCCAAACAAAGAAGAGATGAATCTCGCTCAGTTGTCCCTAAGCGGCTCCCTTACAGTCAAGATGGTGGCGAAGCTCGTCACCTCGTATCGTGCCTACCTTTAGTGCAATTAATCTGCAGATGCTTCCGTTTTTTTTTTTGTACTTTTCTATGGATGTTAGTTTTTGAATCAAAGGCCAAAATGTGGCCTGCTACTACTACAAGGTAAGGCTTGTTTTTAGCCTAGCTGATTGCCGGAAATTCCTTTTGCCAATGAAGCAGTTGTCGATCAGTTGTGACCCCTACCAGCTGGTTAAGAGGAGTGAGGGGTCAGCAGTCAATGGCGGTATAAAGTCAGTCAATACAGTCAATAAAAGAGTTTTTTTCAAAAATTGTGAATAACCACAACCACAAGAGGTCCTTAACCATTCTTTCATAAATGTGCACAAAGAATACAGAGTGCTGCAGGAATGATATATTTTTGTAGGCCAACCTGGAAGTTAGAATCGCACGGGTTCCTTCGACAAAAAGCCAATGAGATTTTTCCATTGGATTTTGGATTATTGCAGAAAATAAACTCTATTGCAAACAAACGTTTATGATATTGACACGTTTTGTTCAGCAGGATAATCTTCACGGGATTTTTGAAGTGTGAATGCAATCACCAGAAGTAAAAAGCTAACGCTAGGCTATAAACGAATTACACCACGATTGCATGAGTGCGTGTATACACAACGAGTCTTTAAAGGCGTACGTGATGGCGTGATGACGTCTTGTAGTCTCCTTTAGCTACTTGATAGCAACCACCTTTTTTAAGACACGTAAAGGCTTCAAAATTCACGAGTTTGATATTTACTGACATATTTTATATCATAGAACAAAACGTTAAAATCTCATAAGCTTCTGTTAACCGCACTTTATTTCAGGTATCTAACTAAACCCCATTGCAGAGATAATAAACCACCAAAATTCAACACACAGAAAATCATAGAAGTAAATGAATCTGTATGAACTGAGGAGCAGCATTACAGACCTAAACTACAGAAAATAATTTGTGCAAAGTGTTTGTATGTTTTTTGACCTTGTAAACCTCCAATTTAACACGGAGTCATTTAGTCAAACACTATTGCTTGAGGATAGAAATCAAAGATCTGGATCATTACCAACACTAAATTAATTGTTCTTTGGCTCAAGGCCCAATGGATTGAAGACATCCTGCTGGCAGTCAGACAAACTAACTACCCAACAGGGGCGCCATCGCCTCCACACTGACGGTGTAAATCTCCAACTGGTTCTCAAAAGAACAGAGGCAAAAAAAACACACTCACACACGACCAAGGTCCCCATGTCCGGTCTATTTATAGTCGAGCAAAATGACTGTTAAGTTGTCCGGAGGCAGCCGGGGGAAAGGTAAAGTTAATTGAATTTGTGAGAAGATATTTAGCGCACATTTAGATGTTAGTTCAATCAGCCAACTGTGGAGTGAGTCAGCCCACGGCTACACCTCCCTGTGGACTCCACAGCTACACACATCTGATAAGACACATACACACACTGCTCCACACACGGGCACGTAAGCGCCCATTTGCTCGACATTTAGACATCAGCACAATTAGAAAACTACAAAGTGAAGGAGGAAATGGCCATAGGAGAGGGGGAGATAGCTATTTAACAAACTAAATGTGCACCAAACTCATGCACTTGTACTTGCATGTACAGTATGTATATTACTGCAGCACATGGCGGCATATTGGCACAAAGGCTTGAACATGCAGTAGATGAGTTTAAACTTGGCCTTTCTCTCTCCACACACACGTACACACTACTCAGATTGCAGTTGTGTTATGATTGGCTTAGTGTCCAGTCGTCATTATCCTTCATTATGGGTTTAACTCGGCTTGTTTTACATTTGGGACTGCAGTTCAACTATTTACATGCTGCAGTGCTAGATTAAAGCAGAGTGTGTGTGTTTGTCTGTCAGTCAAGGAAATGGAGGGCGTTTTAAGCCAAGAACAACTCTGTAGTCTGTGATCCTTCTTATCTCTGAGTGTTAAACGATTACAATCGCTCAGATGTTTTTTGTCCCGACCATATGTTTGTGTGTGTGGAACGTAGCTGCACAGCCTGAACAGTCTTTCTAACAGTACAACTGTTAACATCAAGTTTTTTAAGTGTTTTTTTACAGCAAGAGACAAAAAGCAACAGACTTATACATGTTACAGGTTCCCCGATCTTAGATTAAAGAAGTCATAAAAAGTTTTTTTTTTCAGACAAATATGATTTCATGCAATTTTTAAGGACATTCACATGTTGATATGGCAAAAAAAAATGTGGGTAGTATAGCTACAGACAGGGCTGTAGTCAAGTCCAACTTAATCAAGTCCAAGTCAAGTCCAAGACCAGGTCCAGTGGAGTCTGAGTCAAGACCAAGTGCTAAGGCAGTCGAGATCATGTCAAGAACGGGTCCTGTTCAAGACCATAATAGCCAATAGTGTCTTTCCAATGCTAATATAGTGATTAATGAGTCAGGATGGACAGAAATAATCTATCTATAAACAATATAGATCTGTCTTCTAACACCAAACAAATCAATGCATAGAATTTAGGTTAGAGGATCATTATAGTCCAACGTTACGTTCATAAACCAACAAGTCACGAGTCCAAGACAAGTGCAAGATTTCAAAAAAGTGGACTAGAGACCGAGAGCGGACTAGAGACCGAGAGCGGACTCGAGCGCTACAGCCCTGGCCACAGATTACTGCACATGGCTTTTCAAAGATGTTACAGACCATCCTGTCAACATCTGGTCAGTGTTTCTTCAGAATCATCTGAGGGTTTGTAGCATCACTGTGACCTGCCTGCAGGTCCTGAGCCACATGTTGAACCACACCAGTGTAGCTGCCTCTGGTCATTTGATATGGATTGTAAAGTGCTCTTTAAAAGTGCTGTGTGCAGAGTTGATTGGAATTGACCAAGTACCACACGTACAGTTCAGTCTTTATCTCTATGCATCTCTCTCTTTCTCTATTCTCTCTCTCCTCTTTGCCCCAACCGGTCTCAACCTCCTTCCCCTGGTCACTCTCATTTCCTCTGCTGCTCTCTTTCTTTCTCTCACCTCTGTCCCTTTTTTAATTTGTCTGTCCCTCTCTTCTCCTCTCCTTCTTCCTCTTTGTCTAATATCCCTCTCTGTGTCTCTTTCTCCTCTCTCTCTCTCTCTCCAGGTGTGGAGGATAATGGTTGTCTTCCTTCGTCTGGTTGTCCTGACGTCTGCACGTGCACAGACGGCGTGGTGCGATGCAGCAACAGAGCGCTGCACTCTCTGCCCAAGGGCATTCCCAAGGACGCCACGGAGCTGTGAGTCACGCACACACACACACACACACACACACACACACACACACACACACACACACAAAAGGATGCACCCTTGTGTTCAAATATACAGGCATACTAAAGCCAATGAACGTACCAGCAGACATGCACATGCACACAAGCAGAAATGGGCATTTGTGTCAATGCTTACTCTCCAATAACATGCAAAGTCACAACCACACACACACACACACATAAACACACACAGTCGCACACTGCTGCAGTGCAATATTGATGCAGCAGTTTGCCCTCTGCTGCTTCAGGAACTAACAAACCATTTAGTGAATACACACACAACACACACACTTTCTCTCTTTCTTTCTTACTGTGTGACTTGATGGCTTTATAGGGAAGTGAGTGCTGCAGGTATTTGTGATGTCGATGTCATAAATGTATGAATCACTGCAGATATTTTAATCTATCTTCAACACACTGTCCTGTCTGATACATTATATAGCCAAACAGAAAGACTGCCAGGCAGCTGAGAGGGGATACCAGAGAGTGTCCTTGGGTTCATTTCTTAAAAATATTGCAAAAATTACTTTTGAAAAATATTCAGTTTCCAATATTATAATGTTTTAATGCCAAAGATACCAAATAGAAGAAGCCAAGGTCCACTTTTTACATTTAAAAGCTTTGCCACAGCTGTGGAGGTTTTTCCAAAGTTTTAGTGGTACAATAATGTGACAAGACAGAAACAAAATATGGTAGTTAATAATACTTTTAATAATGTATTTACCTTATGATGTCCCTTTATACTACAGCTGCTACATCTTGTAACTTGTTCTGTATTGTTAATTTCTAGCTAGTAGGAATCCATGTAATACAGAAAGAGGCCGATACAGGAAATGTCTGTAATGATAGTAATTGTTAGAATTGATGTAGGATAAAACAAGAGTATAACAATGTTAATCGAGATTAGGACATTAAGGAAAAAAGTAGGAACACAATCTGTCGTAGACACGGTGAATAATTACACACACACACACACACAGAAAGCTCTCTAGCTGTGAAATAGGTCTGCTCTGCGGGGTCAATAGCAGTGATTAGGTATTGATCAGGCTGAAGAAGACACTCCATCATACTGTCCACATGACCTACTTATGACCTGTGAGAGAGAGAGAGAGGAGAGCAGAGACCAACGGATCATAAAATGTGTGTGTATGTGTGCGTTTGAGTGCGTATATGTTTGTTAACTTGTTAGGATCCGTAGGTGAATATTATATGTTTGGAACATGTGTTTAAAGCTACATGATTAAACTGTTATATTAGTGGCACGCTCCTTTTCCTCAGTCTGGCAGCTCCTTACCCCAACACTTGTAATCTTGTCATCTTGTCCCGTCTTGATTGGCTGTCTGCTGAATCTTCCAGTCATTAACTTGTTACACAAAATGTACGTTTACATCAGTGTACAGTGTCAAAAAGCAGCATTTATCTTACAAAGAGATCTTGCCTGGTGGCGTACATGACCTCCCATATTTGGTGCTGAACATTTGAGTCCACGTCATCCTCTTTGGTTGTTTTTTCTCTCTCCCCATTTTGAGGCGGCTGTGGCTCGGGGGGGTAAAGCAGGTCGTCCTACAAAAACACTTGGTTATGCTTCGGCAACAGAAGTACTTGGTTAGGTTAAGGTTTGGGTAGTTTGGGTTCAAATAAGTTACGTGACTTAACTGAAAATAACTCCAGGTCGAGTTTGGGTTTCACACGGGGACACAAACAGCGGACTCCTGGGTGAAAGCCCTGTGTTTGTTTGATCAATCCATGCACCCTTCCCACCCACCCTAAGTGGACTTAATTGATCTTTATACCACGTCACCAGACTTCCGGAGCATTTGCTCTGAGCGTCTAATATTGCCATGGATGGATTTACATTGGAGTTAGTTGAAAGCCCGCTTAGCTTAGCATAAAGACTGGAAGCAGGTGGCAACAGCTGGTGTGGCTTGGTCCAAAGTTAAAAAAATATATACGTACCAACACCAGTGAAGCTCACAACACCTTTTAGTCATTTTTTGTTTGTTTAGTCTGCACTCAAACCAAAATGCAAAACATGACAGCTTGTGGTTTTACAGGGAGTTATGTGTTGAAGTTATTTTTGACCAACAACAGCCAGCAGAGTCTTGTGGTCACTGTGATGTTGCCAGGCAACCATCAGCGCTCCTGCACAGAAGTGCTGGGTGGGATAAACCTGTTGTTTTGAACTTTAGAGAGAGCCACGCTAGTTGTTTATCCCGGCCTCCAGCCTTTATGCTTTGCTAAGCTAATACGCCTCCTGGCTCTAGCCGAGTGGTATTGATCTTCTTCTCATCTGACTCTTGGAAAAAGCAAATACAAATGTATCAAAATGTAGAACTAGAACTACTTACTCTTTTTTTAGTAGCTGATCACATTCCCATAGCGCACACCTCAACGTCAAAGAACATTACATAAAAAGACACTAGCCTCCTCTGGTAAATGTTAATATGCTATATAAATGTAGATTTGAGGCGCTGTACCTCATTCTTCTTCCCCCCGACACATCTGCCTTTCACGTCCCCCGTCGTCTGCACTCTTTAATGTGACAGAAGTTGCAAAACCAACCCCTTTATGTGCTATATTGCCATTTTTCTCAGCCCCATAGGTCTGTATTTGTGTCTGAATATGAATATATAGATGTAATACATTCTGCATGCACCTTTCCTTGCAGGTACCTGGAGGGCAATATGCTGACATCTGTGCCCAAGGAGCTGGCAGGCCTGAAGCAGCTGTCACTGGTGTACGTACCGCTCGCATAACCTTGAACAGAATACACGTATCTGTGTGTGCAGACGGTTTAGAAACCTTCCATGCATCTGCTCAGTATCTTATGTGTATGTATGTGTGTGTGTGTTTGTCTTGTGTCTACAGGGACCTGAGCAACAACAGCATCAGCACGTTGGCCCCCTTCACCTTCAACAACATGACTCAACTAGCCACGCTGTGAGTTACCATGGCAACGCACACGCCTTGTCATAAAATACACACATCCCCGCCCATGTCTTGATGGGTTGTGTGTGTGTGTGTGTGTGTGTGTGAGGTTAAAAACCACAAGATAAATCAGTGTTTTCTTCTCTTAACTTTGATTAATCGCCCTATCTTCTCTCTTTCTTCATATTTTCCTGCTTCTTCTTTTCTCTCCCATTTCTTGTCTGTGTCTTCATCTCTTCTCTCCCCTTCTCATTTCATCTTTCTTACCATCTTTCTTACTCTTCTCTTTCCAGCTTTTTACCACGTCTGTCCTCTTTTAACCCCAAATATCGCTCCTCTTCTCTCCCTCTTCTTCTTTTCTCTCCCCTTCCTCTCCTTCTTGAATCGTCTTCCTCTTCCATCTCATTGCTAACATGTGGTATACTGCTTCCCTATCATCTTATTCCTTTCAAAATTGTCCTTTCAGTCCTCCGCAGCTCACTCAATGAACCTGTTGGATTATAATCTGCTTTAGCTCCTCTTAAATTCCCCCCTCTTCTTACTGCCATTCTATCTCACATACAAAGTCCTTTTATTGCTTTTTTTTGCCTCTATCTTATCTATTACATGGGTTTTACATCAACTCAGAGGATTTTGTGTGTCCAGGGAAAGTACATTTGCTCTTTTCCAGCAACGCCCAGTTTTATATTTCATAGAGTTGCACTCATTCACGCCTGGGAGCTGCCCAGTGCAACCACAGGCTTCCACTGTTAGCCCGCAGATAGCATCAGTGGAACACTTGCTGAGTTAAATGCCTTGCTCAAGCACACGTTTGCCAAGAGTTGAAGAGGTAGAGGAGAGGGTTTCTTTTTCCACATCGGATTTTCTTAAAGGCACAATGAATAGGATTTTCCTAAAAAAAAAAGAAAAACAATGTGTAGACTCTCAATCATCACTTCTGACCCACTAGAAGTGTGTGGTGGTGTCTGTATCAGCCCACTTGAAGGCCGATCCCCACTGAAAGCGTTTTTAGAAACGTTTTTTTTGCTCACGTCTCGCTCACTTCTCGCTGCGTCTCACTTCCAGTGGGGATTCCCAGTAACACTCGTTGAGCTGGGGAGGAGGGGCCAACTTTGAATGTTGTTTTTATAATCCACAACCGACAAATCCTACTCATTAATCTGTAGCTTTATTGGCTGTTAGGTTCCTCTCTCTAACTTCTACACAAGTTTTCAACTTCAAGTTGGAGATGAGAAAGATTTGGTGTTGTTTCCGCTATTTCTCCTGAGACACTTTTAGGTCTCATGATAATCAGTAATTACAGGCATTACTTCATTGTAGAGCGCCATGAGCCCAAAACTGCAGAGAAACAACGTTCTACTGTTGTCTTCAGGATGCACCAGACAGCACTGGATCATTATATGGTTTAATTATGTTCAAATAATGATGGCATCATGAAACGGCCAATTTCATCTCACCCTGATCACAACTCTCCACAATTCTGCCTTTTAATGTTTGTCTCCTTCACCTTCCTCCACCATTATTAAACTTAATTTTTTGTTCATTAGCAAGAGAAAACATACCTGTGGTGTGGGAGCCTAAGCTTTGCCTCTGGCGGTTTTTTCCTCCACCAATTCTTTCTACCTGGCCTTCATGTTTATTTCCCCTTGTTTAACCTACAGTGGTAAAACAAAATCTGCTGTGTCATCTCTCTTTATCTCTTTATCTCTACATTAATTCTTATGTATTCAGGGATGCAGTCTGAAATACAAGAGAATAAAATTTGTACATCCAAGAAAATAATATTGTGAAAAACTGTGAGTCATATAAACTGAGTGTTGTGACCTTGTCCGTGTCCTCTGTCTTCCAGCATCCTGAGTTATAACCAGATCCGCTGCATCCCGGTCCATGCCTTCGACGGGCTCAAGTCACTTCGCCTGCTGTGAGTAGCGAGCTTCATCTTCAAGTGCCGCAGTGGATTCAATATTCAACACTCCCCTTTGCTAGTTATAGTACTGAGCTAAATCAAAGTTTAATCACTCCCCTGGTGCCGGGCCGAGTGCCATGTTAAGACCCAGTCACAAAATGAGTCGCAGCCACCCAATCATTTGTTGTTTCAGGGTACTAAAAAAGATAAAAGTGACAATCTCTCATCTCCTCTTTAATACTCCCTCTCTATCTGCATGCTCTGGCCTCTCTCTCCCCTCGTGTCCCTTCAATCTCTCTCTCTCTTTCTCTCTCTCCTCCACCCTCTCTTCTCTCTCTCTCTCTCTCTCTCTCTCTCTCTCTCTCTCTCTCTCCGCCCAGTGTTGTGTTTGATGAATCGACCTCCAGCCTCTGTTTCTCTCAGTCATCCATCTGGTTGTCCACCCTCTGTCTCACAAACACACACGCGCACACGCACCGTGTGAATATTGCTGTCTGACCATCCTCTCACACACACACACACACACACACACACACACACACACACACAGACATGCGAGCAGCTACACACACCTTCCCCGCTCGGTGACAGCAGAGTTACTGCCATGTGTGGCATTTGAAATTGTAAAGTTAACACCCAACAGCGATGCTACGGGGTCCTGCAGTACACCTGTACATCACTGCAGCAAGGTGAGAGGTTAAATCACTGGAAGTCAGCAAAAACAGGATATTCAGGGGTGTTGAATTACCAACCCCGTCTCCTACAAAATCACGTTCCCAACTAAACTGGATTCTCAATTACGTTAGGAGGGAAATGTATTTTTTCCTGGATTGCGGTCGCAGTTTTAAACAGTTTTAAACAGTTTTAAACACGTGGTTGACATTGTAAATTTAAATAAAACAAAACAAAAACTGTTACAAACATTATTGTATGACTTAAAATGACTACTTAAGTAAATGTTGACTTTTAGTTTCACACGGGACACGAACAGCGGGCAGCTGGGGGAAAGCCCAGTGTTTGTTTGTCCCATCAACCACCCCTCCCGACTGCCTGTAGTGGACTCTCTCGCTTGTTATACTCATTATTAGACCAATATTTCATTAATGGTGACTCAATCTAATACGTCACTTGCAGCGGCCGTCCGTGGACTATTTGGGATACGCTCAAGACAAACGTAATCTGCGACAAAATATGTTTCCCTTCAAACATAACTGAGAATGCAGTTTAGTTGTATGGGAACATAATTTTTTAGGAGACAGGGCTGTAAATTACTCTTTAAGATCATTTGTAGCATCTCTTAAAATGTAAATTTACCTAAATGACAAGAAAACTTATAGCTGATACTAATATCCACTCCTGAGATATGCACCTCCACCCCAATATGATGGAAAACACAACAGGATTATTGCAGAAAATAAGCTTTGTGGCAAACAAACGTCTATGAAACTGACATGTTTTGATCAACAAGATAATCTTCACACCACTTTTATGATTTTAGAAGTGCAAATGCAATAGTTAGGAAGCTAACGTTAGGCTATAAACGACTACAACACAGTCGCATGAATGCAAGTATACACAACGAGGCTGTTAAGGCAGACAAGTCGGCGTGATGATGTTTAGTGGTCTCATTTAGTGACGTATTTTAGACGTTAAAGTCTCTTAAGCTTGTGTTAACCACAGACCTTATTTCAGGCGTATAACCTTATTTCAGGCGTATAACCAATAACCTATTGACTTTGAGACGAGGGAACCAGAAGTGCTAAAATGCGAACTCATTTCCAGGTTTTATAACTCAGTCCTGCACCAATCTATTGTGTGAACATCTGAAAGCTCTTTAATTTACGGTACAATGGTTTTTTTTTGGTGCAAGATATGACATATTTATACTCAATGTCATCGGTAGTGTTGATGCTGATAATCTTAACTTTCTAGTATTGGCTCAAAATGAAGGTCAAGATCTATAGGTAGAATTTCACATTCAATACAATATATCTTTCAAAAATACACCATATCAACATGAAGTAATGATTAGAGTTCTGATACTTTTACCTTGTGTTACTCTCTGTAGACATTTCTTCCTGAATTGTTTGTTCAGAGAGGAAAAAGTCTGTGTTTGACCCTCTAGGAAGTCGTCTTTGTTTCTGGCCTTCTCTCTGTATATTGACTGTATCTCTTCACCTTGCACAAGTTTAGTCATCGCTTTTTTTTTTTTTTGGTTTCTTCCCTCCTTCCTTTCTTCCTTTCATTTTAGTTGATGTTGCCTTGGGGACTGATCCCTCTCTGCCCCCGCATAGCAACTGGTTGCCAGGCAGCCATCACTGTCACTTCCTCATTACCCACAACCCCCTCTGGGCCAGCCTTTCGCGGGGGCTGTTAGACCACCGCACATATAGATGCACAAACACGCACACACACACACACACACACACACACACACACACACAGCGATGCACACTAAAACCGTAAAGTTGCACGGATACACACACTAACTTGCATGCACGGCGACGCACTGACCTGAACATGCACACACTGAATTATGCACACAAAAAGCCACACACACACGCACACTTTTCCAATAGTGTTGGTTTGATAGCTGTCCCCTGTTACAGCCTTTCGCTCTAATGGAATGTGAACTTATATCCAGCAGGCAACACACCCAAATGGCGAGACACAAAGGACACACACACACACACACTGTGCAGTCTGTGAGCCCTGGGAGACAAAAGTTTCTGACACACATCTATGCGCACAAACACGTGCACAAAAACCCAAAGGCACAAAACAGAAATGCACATGCTCACACCGATACACATCACAGCCTGCAGTTTGTCCCTTTGACACAAAGATTTTCACACACACACACACACACACACACACACACACACACACACACACACACGCCGTGGTCTACCTGATGACCATATGAGACCGTTTATATTCCACTCAGAGACCAGGACAAGCTTTATTGCCCGGCGATGAAAATAAGCTTTGTGTTTATTTTGTGTTATTCTTTCATAAATATTTTATTTATTTTCCATTATAGAAGGGGATGACGGTGTGTCTGCAGCTGAGCAACCACAAATAATTTAAATAATTCAGCATGCAGCTGGTCGGGGGTTGCTGTATTAGTCTGCTGAATATCTACAGTAGCATTCGGCAGCTCGGCTGTCAGTTCCATTTACTTCTGATATGATGGATGTGAGGCTGTAGGTCTGTCTAGATATTCAGGTTACACTTTATAATAGCCGTCATTTATAAACGGTAAATTGATAGTTAATTAAACTTAGTTAATAGTTATTTTGGTGTTAATAAACTTTACTAATTATTAGTAATGTTATAATTTATGTTATTTTATCATTAGTTTGTGTTATAGATAGATTTACTTTATTGATCTCGAATTGGGAATTTCTTGAAATATAATATATTTAATAATATGAAATATTTAGTTTATAAATTCAATATTGTATCATAGCCGATAAGAGACAACAACATTTACATTCTGACTACTTTAGTCAACTATTCATTATCAGTTTATTGTTGCACACATTATAACATTTTATAAACTATAATAAATATTTGTTAGTTATTACCAAACGATTTGTAAATCTTAATCATTAACAAATACTTATATACTTACACATATACATACTTATATACTTATATATATATATATATATATATATATATATAATATGCAATGTTGTGTGTAACAAGAAACTGTTGGAATAACATAAAGTATAGCATTACTAATAATTAGTAAACATTATTAATTATGATTATTATGTTAACAGTAAAATAACTTAATTAAGTTTAATTAAACATTGATTTACCATTTATAAATGATGGTTATTATAAAGTGTTACCGATATTTCTTTGTAAATGATTCATGAGTTCCGTCGTCTATGGGTATTGCCTTAAACGCAGCTTCACCATTTTAGCCTAAATATCAAGCAGTCAGTTAATACAAGCAGCTGTGTCAATATAAGTACATTAGTAGTAGAAGTAATAGTGTCATTATTATATATAGTATGAGTGAAGTAGATAAAGAAGTAGCAGTGATAGTAGAATTAGTAGCATCCTCGGCTGAAGTCAAAGGTCAAATTATTCTCCTTGCTATAAAAAGTGTGATTATAAAGAATACTTAATCTAATTAATTAACTACAAAATTAAAATTAACAACGAGTCAAAAAGTGACCTCTTGAAATTGTAACAAGGTCAGTGTTTGTGTTTAATATTCACATAATATTATCTCTCTCTCTGTCCTCCAGCACTCTCCATGGCAACGACCTTTCAACCATACCAGAAGGAGCTTTCAACCACCTCACCGCTCTGTCCCACCTGTAAGTGCAGCGCTGTTTGTGTTTATAAGTGTCTGGGATGCAAGCGTTGTGGATTATACTTTAAACTGTGTGTGTTTGTGTGTAGGGCTCTTGGTGCCAACCCCCTGAACTGTAACTGTGACCTGCGCTGGCTCTCTCAGTGGGTCAAAGCTGGATTCAAAGAGCCTGGTAAGAACAAAGATCAGCATCACGACGCTGTTAGAAAGTTATTTACATCTCATATTGTGTATAAGAGAAAGTTGATGTCTGTGTCTTCGTAGGCATCGCTCGCTGTACTGGACCTCCTGACATGGCCGACAGGCTACTGCTCACAACACCACTCAACAGATTTCAGTGTAAAGGTAAATCACCTTCTTTTTATTCTGCTCACTGCTCTCCTTTTGTTTACCTTCTGCAGTATATTCAACTCGGCGGTATCAAATGCCGCACAAGAGAACGAGATTGTATATTCTGTTATTTGTCCACATATCAGCACCGATTTAATCCCTGGATTCTGTCAGATTAGTGCACAGAAAGGTGTTTAGAAATGAAATATAAAGATCATCTGAATATCAGTTATACTGAGAGTGAATCAGTTCTGTGTTATGACTCTTTCTGCAGTAACTGAACAGCTGTCTATTCCATTACATTCACATTATCTCAGCAAGGTACTGATTTTTAAGAAGTTTGACCCTTTTAATGTAGTTTAGATTGTTGGAGTATTTTGTTCTTGACCTTGTAGCGTTCCAGTAGAGGATCCAGACCAGCGGAACAGAAGTAAATCTGTGTGATTTACTTCCCTTCCGCTGGTCTGGGGTTTGTCTTTAGGCAGTCTGCTGGCCAGCGGTCGGACTTTTATCCCGTCTCAAGGCGAGTTTCAGTGTTTTAGGTGAGGAGGGCTGCCAGTGGTTTTATATTTACACACCAGTGGCTAGCACAGTCGCTCAAGAAGGCGTTGGCGTAGTCCAATAACTTCTGAAAATCACAAACTTTAAACTGCTCATTGTGGCCCAACGTGAGTGTGAATGTGTTAGCTGTGTCATAGAGCAGTGACTTTGTCCAGGGTCTACCCCGCCTCTCACCCAGTGCATGCTGGGATTGGCTCCAGCAGCAGTGTGGAAGTAATTAAATTTCTGGTGTTTATGTCAGGACCTTCTGTGTGGCCTTTCCACCTCTTCAGAGCACATAGCTGAGATTGTCTCGTTTTAAACAAGTTCAGTTTATTGACATATTGAATGAACTTGTGGAAGTCATTTTTAAATATTATCATTTATTCAATTGGTTCACCGTTTTACAGTTAAATTGTTTCTCCCTTCATCAGCTGTCCTGAAGAGGCCCATGTTGTAAAAATACCTTGTTTCCTTAAGATTAAGTAAAGTAAGTTGACCAATAGAAGAGGTTTTCTCTTTTAAAAAGTATATTTATTCTTCTCTAGTCTCCTGTGTTACGGTATCAATGTCTCCTTATTGCAATTATATTCGTTGACATCAGTGTTTTGTGGTTATTCAGTGTTACAGAACAATTCTCCATAACACACTTCAGGTACATTTTCAGCCTCAGAGGCAGCTAACAGCTAAGATTAGGAGATGAAGGCTTTAAAGCTGATCATATTATTCTGAGTGAGTTACCTCCAGGTGTTTGTGTAAATATAAAGTAGTAGTTGTTGTACAGTTGTTATGTTTCTTATTTCTGAAAACTAACTTTTCAGACAATCAAGTATGTATCAAGGACTATAGTTTAAAATGGTGTGTGAGGTTGTTTGTGCTGTATCACTGACTGATCCGCTCTCTCAGTGATACAGCACGCTATTTTCTAAAAGAGAATTTCCTAAAGTATGTTCATAAATAAAGAATGAGCAACAAAAAAAAAACTCCATCCCCTCAGTTGTATTTGAATCGTACAGAACCGACTACAGGAGCGGCCGACCTCTAACATCACCTGCCTCGGGGCTCCCCTGCCGTCACACCAGAGGGGAAAATCATTTAAAAGAGGACTTTTTTTACACACAGGACAAAAAACTACATCTTGAAAACCACGGTCCTGCATGTACAAAGAAACTGCAACACAGGGGCGTAGTTTGCTGTGCATGAAGAATTGTTGGAGTATAGGTTTTTCCGGAAGAAAGTAAGAGTATAAAGTGGACTGTGACTCTGCTGAGATCACACTCTTGTCGAGGTATAGCGGGACCTCACATCATCACACTGAATCAAATACTCTCTTCCTCTTCCTCCTGCTTCTACGTGCCCCAGCCTCTGGAACAAATCACATTTATTGCTCTCCTAAGCTCTTACTTTTCTTATCCTGTAAGGCCTTTTCTTAGCACACCATCCATTAAATGAAGTTTGTGGCAGAGCCTTTTAGCACAACATGACTAAATATGTATCTCCCTGTCTCTGACACTTCCCTTTGCTACCTCTCTGTCTTCTTATCTCCCCCCCCCCCCCCCCTTCCTCTTTCTAATCTCATCTGCTTCTGTTTCTGTTATCTGTCTCAGGTCCAGTAGATATCAGCGTGATGTCAAAGTGCGCCCCCTGCCTGGCGGCACCCTGCCAAAACAACGGTACCTGTGTGTCTGACGCTACTGGAACCTACCACTGCACCTGTCCATATGGATTCAAGGTGAGACACTAGATAGAGACTCTTTGAAGTGGAAGGGGGTGACCTGAGGTAACATTTGATTCTTGGGGGATGTAAAAAACACTCTTAACAAACCTCAAACCACAAGAATATCAAAGAGATAATCTTTAGAACCATCAGGAGTGAAAATATACTTTAGCAGGTGTGGAAGCAGTACAAATCAATCCTTGAACCTCAACATTGACTCTATGTCCTGATCACTAATAGCAGCTACCTACACTGTCAAATAATGAACCACTATTTGGTGGCTCCTCTGTATTCTGAAGGAATCCAGGTGGCACAGCAGCAAAACAAATCTTTCTTTTGCTCCCCGATTCGTGGAATTGGCTGCATGTGTGAAAGGTATCCTGGATGGATCACCATGCTGCATAAGCCTGTGGTATTAGCAGTATTATCAGGCTTAGCTTCGGCCTTGCATGCATAATGTATCTACCCGTTCATCAATAGAGGAATGATGACTGCAGCTGGCTGCACTTGGAGGTATCGACTGATCAAAAGACGAAGGGTGTAATAATTGTCAAGACCCCTGCGTTAAGAAAGACATGCAAATCTACTGGTGAAGGGGTGATTTGCATCGGAGGAGTGTGTGTGTGTGTAATATATGGGAGTGTGTGTGTGTAGGTGTGTGAGTGTGTGTGCAAGCAGTTAAACGATACACTTATGGCCTCATGTGTACACACACCTCGTAACCTTTAGGCTTTTACAGGAGGACAAAGCCTTAGTCTGGCTTTTAATTAAAACATCACTTGCCAAGGTCACAGACTGGGAAACAGGGACTGTGTGTGTGTGTACAGTACGTACGTGCGTGCGTGCGTGCGTGCGTGCGTGCGTGCGTGCGTGCGTGTGTGCGTGCGTGCCTGCGCATGTTCATGTCTGAGTGTATGTTTTCCTTTCTGTGTCCACTGGGATGACGTTAATTAAAATGTGTTGGAGGAATCAAAGAAGGAGCAGCAGAGAACAAAGGAAGGAGAGAGGAAGATGTGAGAGAAACTTAAACTACAGGAGATGGAGTGACAGAGGTGGATGTATGGGAGAGAAAACATCTGAGAGAAAGAAAGGAATAGTTAGAAAGAGCAAGAGGTAGAACGAAAGAGAGAGTGAATACAGATCTACAGTAAAAAAAAAAAAAGAAAAGAGAGAAGGAAATAATGAAGATGGATGGAGAAGGAAAGCAAGAATAAACGTCCTGTTCTCCGCTTTGATCAGAGGAAGTGGGTGTGTTAGCGGCCAAAGGTTCGGCGGTTTGAAATTAAAACTACAGCCGCAGGGCTGGATGTGGACAGAGCGAGTGGGAGTGTACGTGTAGGACTCTGATACGTGATACAGTTCCTAGTGAAAGCTGTTTATTTGGAAAACAGGTGTGTGGTGAGAAGAGCAATGAATCAAGGCTGCGTCATGCATACTGCACAGTACATGCACATGTGTTTAAGCTGATTGCTGTGATTGTGAGTAAGAGGGAGAAAGAAAAAGAATAATGAAAGCTTATTGGGAAAGTGGAGCAGTTGTGTGAGAAATTGCTGCGTTTTTTTAGATTAACCAACCAGAATATTCAGCCCTTTATCTCTCTGCAGGCTATTTACTTTCACCGCAACTTAAATATTAAAAGGTGTGTGGTCCCAAAGCAGAAAATTGGTAGTTAATTACAACTGCAAAAACTAAATGGTAACTGTCTGGCCTTCCAGACTTATACACATATACAGTGTATATTTGATTTAATAGGAACAAGCTCTTTTTGCCAGACTGCCTGACTCCTTCAATATGAGGATATGCAGTGAAAGATCCACCGCTGCTCTACTCACAGGCGTCACGAGCAACTGGAGATGGGAGATTGGAGTTGGAGTTGAGAGACGATGTGTACGACCAGATTGTTTTGCAAGCAGTCAGTTTCCAAGCTAATTTTTAACCCCCAAAAAAGGCGAAATCATCATCAGGCGATAGCTGGTGGTTTCAGAGATTGCCTATTTGTTCCGTCTCTTTTGCTCTCCACACAGACTGTTTACCTGCATTCAACCAAAGCCTGCTCGAACGTGATTGGTCAATACTACTCGGACTACAAACAGAAACCAGAATGCTTCCGATACCAAAATCTTGTCCCGTTGCCTATAGATTCATATGAATGCAGAATCTGTTTATGGAGATCACATCATAACCAACTAGAAGGACTTTTCTTATTATAGTCACAAAAACATGATCCCTCAACAGCTTCCCATCCCAGAAACAATGCTAACTGAATCCAATCTTTGGGCTGGTGCAAGGAATTGAACCCATGTCTCTGGTGAGCGAGTGTATTCATCTCTGCATCATCCGGGGAACCCATCAGTTTCTTTCCCTGTCATAGACTGTATATAAGAAGTGAATGTAGTCACGTGACGTCACCCCTTGGTTTGTGGACTACCGTTTTAAAGCCTTGACTTCGTTATTTTGGCCGTCACCATCTGTGTGTGTGACACGAGAGAGTGGAGCTGAGTACAACCAAAATCTGAATATGATATTTTTAGGCGACCGAAGAGGTTATAATTGACTTTAATGAACTGAAAACACAATGTGAAAGGGTTAAAGTAGTAAGACGAAAACATGAACAAATCCCAGGTCAGACAATGCCGTAGCATCCCCTGCTTTATGGTCTATTTGACTCTAAATGGGACCATAATTTACTAAATGAACATCATGCTGTATTGAAGAAGACTTGAAACTAGCGATTGAGACCATAAACTCATGTTTACAATGTTTACTGAGGTAATAAATCAAGTGAGAAGTAGGTTCATTTTCTCATAGACTTCTATACAATCAGACTTCTTTTTGCAACCAGAGGAATCGCCCCCTGCTGGTTGTTAGAAAGAATGCAAGTTTAAGGCATTTCAGCATTGGCTTCACTTTTCAGACTCTGGATGTTGCCCGCTGTTCCCACCATTAGCATGTAGCTTATTAGCTCCACTGTTTGTTGGTTGTCAATGTAAATGGTGAGGAACGCCAGAGAAGGAGAGGAGAATTTAATGGTGAACCAGATGGAGGAATTACCTATTATATAGTAAAGTGAATGCATCCAGAACTATCTTTGTTTGAATAGTGAAATTACCTCTAGAAGAAAACTATCCACTGTTCAATTATTAACTATTTTGCTTTGTCCTCTCCTCCAGGGTCAAAACTGTGAAATACCCATCAATGCCTGTATTAGTTTCCCCTGCTCTAACGGAGCAACCTGCCACATCCATCCTGCCCATGAAGACCACTTCAGGTACACATCTATTGTTTACTAATGTGTCTTATATTAACAAGGAAAAGGATTGAATTTGTGTGTGTGTTTATGTAACCAACCAACTGTCTGCCAGTTTCCAGCACAGTTTCTTTTGTATTTCAACCCAGCAACATATTTTAGTTTTTATGCTGCATGTTGGAGATTGAGAAGAATAAAATAAGAAAGTGTCATTTCAAAGATGTCCTTTGGGAATCCATTTACGCTGTGGGTCAAATCTTATTGCCCTTTCTACCCTGCCGCCCTGCTCTATTAGTGGAGCCGGTTTAAAAACCTCACCCTGTATTCTCATCTAAAGGGAAAATTAACTTTACTCGGCCCCCAGAAATATAGACAACCTGATTAGAGTGGACAGACTTCACTGGACAATGCATTACCCGAGATAACAACTTACTTTGACCTTATGATGTGTTTTCCTGCCTGTGTGTGTGTGTGTGTGTGTGTGTGTGTGTGTATGTGTGTGTGTGTGTGTGTGTGTGTGTTGTGGGGTGGGGGGAGTTAGACAGGAAGAGAGGCGACTTTGCAGAGGAGGAACCCCCATTTGGGCTGCTCATTAAATCCTCGTGCCCTCTCTGACCTCCTCACTCGCTTAGAGGGATGTTTTAAACTTCTGTCGGTGTCCACACGAGTGTTTCTCAACTGATTCTGCATTAATCTGTCCACACGCTGTTCCCATAACGTACACGTGTGTTGTTTATTTTGTGGTTACACATAAATTATGTAAAACATCATATAATATAATATAACCTACATTTGATGGAGACTTTTTTAGATTTTGTGATGCATTTCTAAGCTGTGGTTTCATTGTTAAATGGACAAAGAGATGGGAAATCTGTTAATGTGAGCATTTAATTTTGACATAAGCATGGGCACATAAGTGTGAATGTTGAATCTGTGTGTTTTGTGCTTCAGTTCGGCACCATGCAAAAGTTCAGTGTGTTCAAAGCATAGCCTGTATATAAGAAGTGGACGTAGTCACCGTGACGTCACCCATTGGTTTGTGGACTGACGTTTTGGAGTCTCGATTTCGGTATTTTGGCCGTCGCCTTCTTGTTTTTTTGCATCCAGAAGTGACACGAGAGGGTGGAGCTAAGTATAACCGAACGCTGAATATGATATAATATTACATTCAACTTTCCTGAACTGAAAACACACTGTGAACGGGTTAAAGTTGTAAGACAAAAACACGGACAACTCCCAGACCGGACAACGCCGTAGTAGCGACCTGTCAATCACAAGGTAGCCCCGCCCTAAAGCATCCCCTGCTTTATGGTCTATTTGACTCTAAATAGGACCATAATTTACTAAATGAACATCATGCTGTATTGAAGAAGACTTGAAACTAGAGATTGAGACCATAGAGTAGGGTAATTTTCTCATAGACTTCTATACAATCAGACTTCTCTTTGTAACCAGAGGAGGTGCCCCCTGCTGGCTGTTAGAAAGAATGCAAGTTTAAGGCATGTAATTATCTCCAAAATACTTTATATGAACAGTTGAAAAATAAATCCCCACTGAAATTCCTCAGTTAACAATTAAACAAGCCGTTCATCACAAGTTTTCTGTTCAGGACTTTAAGCTGATGTATAACATAAGCACAAACCCACAGTCCATTGACCCTTTTATTCATCTATATTCATCCGGGGAAAGCGCACTACTCTTGCTCGCTCCTTTCCAGTAACCCCTGATTCACATTCATACAGTTTCACACATTCACACCTGGGAGCTGCCCAACACAATCACAGTTTGACTCCTGGCTGCAGAGCAGCTCCGCTGGAGACGCTGGGGGTCAAGAGCCTCTCAGTGGCAGCTGTTGAGGGAGCAGAGAGCGGAGCTCATACAGGATCTCAAATTCGCTTTTCACACCTCTAGGCTTAATATGGACATAGTGTCAGGGGAAAAAAATATAACTCAAGTAGTAGACCACAAACCAATCCAAATTTTAGAAATGTGTTGGATTAAAATGAATATTTTAACAACCTTTTAGGCATTCAAGTGAACCAAACCACATTTTTTTACAATCTTTAAAACTCGTTAAAGGGCTGGAGGCAGCCTTAGAAGTGAAATTGCTTAAGTTAAATAAAATATATTAAAATACTGTACAGTCTGCATGCTTAATACACACATGCAAGTTTATGTATGTGTATGCATGAGCACCCTTGTCCCTGCCAGGGTCATCAGTGTGTCTCCTCTTTGTCCCAGACTCATGACAAACAGCCACTGTGATTGAAACAATTGTCATAAATATCTAAACCAGATTCGTCTGCCCCTCGAGCCCCTTAACAAGGCCTTTACCCTTTGGAAAGCTTTGATGTGCATCTGGCCTTTAACGTCCTGCGTGGTAATGCTATTAGGCGTCTCTTTACCCTTTACAGATCTTCTCCTAATGTTAATACCAATACAGGTAGAAGCTGGTGCCCTCTGAGACACACAGAGAGAACGAGACAGAGAGGAAGGCAGAACGAGCAGGAGACCAGACCCCGTTGACAATTTGACATGTTATATCATCATTTGGGGATATTCAATAAGTCCAGTTAGTTTCGGCTCTTAGCAGGAACCCATTTGTCAAACTGTATCCTTTAAATGTCAAGACTGGGATTTGATATGTGGAGCAGTGCTCTCTGACCCTGGCAATTTGTGTTTCTTTGTCATTTGTTTCTCATGAGAAAACTTTCTTTCTTCTTCCTTTCTTATTCCTCCACTTCCTTCTCTTTATTTTCTCTTTCTTCACTCCTGTCAAAGCTGACTACGCAGACGAATGACCGCTTAAAGTCAGGGATGTTTGATCTTGAGAAAATAGTAATAGTACATTAGATTTTTAAAAATGATCCAACCAAAAAACCAAACCCAACGTTGCCAACTCTGTTCCAATGAAAGTAACCAGCAGCACTAGCTCCAATAGTCCCTAAATCTAGCGAGAGAGTCGCCAAGTCGGCGACACTGACAGTCCGTCGTTTCAGGTCTCCTTCTAAAGCCACTCCCCCAAAATTATAATTACGAACGTAAACATATCATAATGAACGTGAACAACGAACATGGCTATTGTTAGTACTCACAGCTGGCACGCCAGCAGCTTGTGGAGGACTCCGGTGAGTAATGAGTGCAGGCAGGCAGATAGTCTATCCAAACATTCGGGCCGAATGAAATGATTGGACGTGTTTATTACAGTCCTGCGACAGCCACAGATTTTTCTTTTTTTTTGTCGGAGCATTTGATTTATTGATCGCTGTCTGGATGTAATGAGAATTTCAACAAATATAACAAAAAATGTTTCTAAAATCTTTACCAACCCGACCTTTAATGACGTAACAACCAAATTAAGCCGGTTAAAAATGCAACCACTCCCAAAGCCAATAAGGGGTAAACATATGATTTCACAACTAGAATGAATCGTACATGTTTCTCCTTGGCAGGTTTGTGATCGAGACAGGTGTACTTTGTGTTAGTGCAGACAGACGTCCAATTACATGTTGCACGGAAAGGTTTTCCATTTTCCATTACTCCAGCTCTGTGTAGCTTTTAGCTCATTGTTTTCAGTTCTACTGGCCAACACATAGCCTGTCGGGGATAGATATAGTCGATTTTTTTGTATCGGGGCTGATGGAGACCAGACCACAGCTAAAAGGAAAGTGTTTTTGGACTTTATTTTGGCAAACAATATGACTCCAGTGGGATGTTCATGTTGTTCTGTGTCTGCTGGATGTGTAGGCAGGCAACTGGATGCTAATAAGTTAGCCGTAGCAAGTTATGTTGGCTTAGTTTGGACTCTTTCTGCCCCACAGAGGTCAACAATTGCTCAACAGACAGGCAGGGTGGGGGGAACCAATGACTATATGGTGTGGGAAGAGAGAGATGTGTGTCAGCGTGAGAAAAAGTCTGTGAGGCAGCAAAGTTAGATTAGAAATCGAACATTGTGTGCGTGTGTGTGTGGGTTCATACTGTGTGACTCACTTGTGCTGAAACGACTTCCCCCTTTGCTTAATTTGCCAGAATGACCTTGCTGTAAAATGCTTTTCATTTAATAAATGTAACTAAGAGACTAACAGAAGAAGAGAGAGTCGTGAGAGAAGGCGAGCTGCGAGTGCAGCTGTGGTCAGATTTATCAAACTTTGTGTGTGATCAGTACCTAAAGGTAGTGTGTGTTTTCGAGTGTGTGATCTATTATAAGGAGTTAACCGGACTGAGATAAGGAGGGTGGGTAGATGGGAAGGAGATCAAGGGCTGGAGAGAAGAGAGGAGGGTGAAATGAATCTAAAGATTGGGGGAGAGAGAGAGAGCGAGATGAGGGAGGAAGATGAATGGAGGGGAGGAGGAGGCTTTGATAATTCCTTTAGAGTTGCCCAGGTGTTGACTCTAGTGGCATCAAGCTAGAAAAAACCTTATCTCAGCATGTTTTTCTCAGCTCTGGGTGGGTTTGTTTTAAAGTTTTTTTTTATCGATGCTGGAGAAACTTTGACTTCTGGTGTTCAGTAATGAAACATCCCCCAACAACAAAGACAGAGATGACATGAATCAAAGGACTGCGTTCAGAAGAGATGACTGCCTTTCTCTAAGTTTAAGCACAGAAGAAGACAGTCAGAGAGGGTTTGTGTGAAGCAGGGATAGTTTAAACTTTGAAAAGCCATGTTAATATTTCATTTCTGCCATAAAATGAGGCATGAAATGGTGTCTCCTGTTGGACGGCTAAATATAGATATGCCGTGGCTCCAGTGGTGTGTAAGAACCAGCACTAAACCCACTAGAATACAGATTAAATTGTTTTTTCTTTAAAGCTCTTATAGGAGAATTTAAAGGGAAGTGAAGTACAGCAGCTGATTTATCTGGCTGATTGATTTTATTTCAGGTTGTGCAGCAGGAGTGTGTGCTCAGATCTGGCCCAGTCACCATCTTATAATGCACATTGTGTTTGTGTGTAGTTGTGTGTGTCCGCCAGGTTACGAGGGCCTACGTTGTGAGATAAACCCGGACGACTGTGAAGACAACGATTGTGAGAACAACTCCACCTGCATCGATGGAGTCAACAACTACACCTGCATCTGTCCACCCAACTACACAGGTACACACACTCACACACAATCACACAGTCTATTTACACACTCGGATGCACTGGTGGACTGGGGAGGGGACCGCACCCCTTTGGTGCTCCCATGTTCGAACAAACCCTGTGACCCTATGGTAGATAAAACATGATAAAGTGCTGTCTAGAGTGCCCTTCCAGTAAATGTGATGAAGTACCCTCTAGAGTGCCCTTCCAGTGGAGAAAATGGAGAAAATGTGATGAAATGCCCTCAAGGGAGTCCTTCCAGTAGAGAAAATGTGATGAAATGCGATGAAGTGCCCTCAAGAGTGCCTTTCCAGTGGAAAAAACGTGATGAAGATCCCTCTAGGGTGCCCTTCCAGTGGAGAAAAACGTGATGAAGATCCCTCTAGGGTGCCCTTCCAGTGGAAAAAACGTGATGAAGATCCCTCTAGGGTGCCCTTCCAGTGGAAAAAATGTGATGAAGATCCCTCTAGGGTGCCCTTCCAGTGGAGAAAAAGTGATGAAGTGCCCTCTAGGGTGCCCTTCCAGTGGAGAAAAAGTGATGAAGTGCCCTCTAGGGTGCCCTTCTAGTGGAGAAAAAGTGATGAAGTGCCCTCTAGGGTGCCCTTCCAGTGGAGAAAAAGTGATGAAGTGCCCTCTAGGGTGCCCTTCCAGTGGAGAAAAAGTGATGAAGCGCCCTCTAGGGTGCCCTTCCAGTGGAGAAAATGTGATGAAGTACCCTCTAGGGTGCCCTTCCAGTGGAGAAAATGTGATGAAGTACCCTCTAGGGTGGCCTTAAAATTGACAAAACGTGCAGCAGTGCCATATATAGGCTGCCCTACATGTTAGAAAACGTTCAGCATGCTGGTACCCTTTTTATTTGTTTTCGCCGCTGCCCCTCCGACAGCCACTGCTCAGATGTTCCGGAAACCCTCAGTCTGGCAGGGTCACCATGTCCCTCCACTACTGCACACACACACATACAAAATCATATTTTCCACTTTACTGGATGGTAAGTTAGTAATGGACAGCATCTCCGCAGTGACCTGAAACTGCTCCTACAGGAGGTTTAAGAGCCATCACACAGGAGAGGAGTGACAGAGTGATGGCAGAGAGGGACTGTGTGCTAGAAGGAAAGGGAAAAATAAACATAGCGAGGGAAAAAGGGTAAAGAAAGGGCCGATAAAGGGCAGAGGCAGTGAGACAGAGAGAGAGAGAGAGACTCAGTTGGTGCAGTAAGTTTAAGTTGAACTGCTGACTGGGAAGATAAGTTTTTATATCTGTGACAGTGTCCTCTAAAACACACACACACACACACACACACACACACACACACACACACACACACACACACACGCACACACACACACACACACACACACACACACACAGCTGGTCCCCTTTGACACTGGATCTCGGTCAATATACACACACACTCACCCGCACACGCACTATGTCATTATCGTTGTTGGCATAGAGCAGCCTCTCACACTGCCAGCCACCTTACCACATACAGCTGTTGCACACACACACACACACAGCTGGTTCCTCTGGCTCTGAACCTCCACTCAGCTCAGTGAACCGAGGCGTAATCATCAGGTGTCACATTAAGAGGACAGTCCTTCGCTAGTCGCTCAGCTTTCTCCAAACTCAGCAACCAGGACTGTCACGTCAGATTTGCAACAGAGGGGGAAAAAAAAAATGTAAGATTTAAGGTCACAAGACCTTTTAAACAGCTGATATAAAGTTTCTACAACCCAGGAGAGTTTCATTCCAAAAAAGAGAAAGCCACGGTTTAACCATTGGACATGAGAATGAATGTGCTGCTGTGTCTTGTAGATTATTAAATTTGATACTCATCAGGAATCATCCTCTTGGAACCATAAATATTCATATTAAACATTGGGATGATCTGGCCAGTAGTTATGCTCAGATATGTTTTCTTTGGCCTAAACTGTCCAGATGTCCACATAGCCCTTGAAAGCGCACTTGCCCTCAAATTAAGGATCAACCATGTTATTTAAAGGTCCCATATTGTAAAAAGTGAGATTTTCATGTCTTTTATGTTATAACACAGGTTTAAGTGATATATAAATACTGTTAAACTATCAAAACACTCAATATACAGAGAAATACACACAGCCCGTATTCAGAAATTGTGCATTTGAAACAAGCCGTTAGGATTTCTGTCCATTTGTGATGTCACAAATATACAATATTTAGGCCATTACACGGTTTTGTACGTAAACATTCTAAATGTGTCCCAGTTTATTTCCTGTTGCAGTGTGTGTAAATAACATCAGCTAACAGGAAATAAACATTGACCCAAACTGTTGCCTAGCAAAGCAATTCCGTTGCAATTCCGTTGAAATGCACTAAAACGGAGCGTTTCAGACAGAGGGTAAATACAGGTATATTCAGACAGACAGTATGAGGAATTTAGAGGTTTTTTTTAACATTACAGCGTGTAAACATGTTCTAGTAAAGACACAAAATACACGTATGAACCTGAAAATGAGCATGATATGGGACCTTTAAATACCAAGCTATGGGTGTCAGTATTTCCAACACATTCTCATCCCAACTCGTCTCATACTGAGGCTCTGTCAGACCCCTACGCGTTTTTTTATAGTAAACATGTGCTTAACGTTGTGATTTCAAAAACACTTGCTTGCTCCACACTCCTTTCTCTGAGCGTTTAATGTTGCCGCGGATGGGTTTAACTTGAAGTTAACTGAAAGCCCGGTGCATCTCATATAGGTGCTAAAGGGTTTGTCTTGTTCGTTGGTATCACACGGCGAGGGCGTTTGCCAGGCCTCCATTGTAAATACGAATTTGTTCTTAATTGACCTGCCTGGTTAAATAAAGGTTAAATAAAGAGGGCTGTGACAAAGCGTCTGTATTTGACGCCCTGGGAATGAGAACAGGCTGGTATTTCAGCAACATTTTGTGTGTTCATATATCAGCTAAAATTGATCTTTTGGGATTGTTAATGTGCCCATCACATCGTGACAAAAAACTCAATGTGTTCTGGCTAGCACTTTAACGTAATTTAATTGCTCTCATAAAAATAATTAGCAGATTAAAAGCTTGATTGTTTTTGAAGTAATCTATTGTTATGATACAAACACTGATCTTCTGACACACATAGTAGGTAAAAAATGAAATTACTCACAACATGTTTATCGTCTTCAGTAACCTCATCGATGGTCTCGTTTGAGTTTGGTAATCATACTAAGGTATCACAGTTAATTTCACATTGATAAATTAATGGTGGCATCTCCATCTTGGAGGCAGCTATTGGTAAATTTACTTACTTACTTAATTTCTTATCACTCAGTTTTTTGTACATTTGCTGAAGCTTAAATAATGTCGGATGTGTTTCCCACCAGACTCAGGCGTGTACCGTAGCTCAGAGCAACATGCGTCTTAAAGTGACTTGAGAAGAGAGCGGTGGAGACAGACAGGGTGGGAGTGAAGCGGCGCGATTAGATTAAAGCAGGCAGAGAATGATGGAAATGTGCTTGACCTTCCTCAATCCCCTCTTCCTTCATATGACCAATTTCAGCTCCTGCTTTTACACACACACTGTTAACCCTTCTCACCCTCTGAGAGTATGTGTGTGTGTGTGTGTGAGTACATCTGTAGAGCGCAGCCACTGTTACACAGCCTATTAACCCCCCTCTCCATCAGCTCTGAGAAAAGCTGATAATGCTATTCCCTGTGTGTGTGTACATGAAGACATCCACTGCACATTATCTGAGGCCTTGAACATGATAGACACATATAAATTATCTTTTCCACCCGTTGTTTTTCTTTCTTTTCCGCTGTCATTTGAAGCTGACAGAAAGAACATGTGAAAAGGTTAGACTGGCCCTCTCCTCCCGCCTCTTTTCACCCTCCTTTTTCCTATGTTCTGTCTTCTCCCTTTATGCTCTTATTCTGAAAATCTGGTTGGTGGCATGAGGCTGTAATCTGCCTAAAACACAAAGCAAAACACACACATACACCTGCTGATTTAGCTTGACAGATAAGCTTTTTTTGAATTACTAAAGAAATCAATATTTGCTTTCTCTCTCTGTGTCTCCAGGTGACCTGTGTGACGAGGTGGTTGACCCCTGTCTCCAAGGTTTCGACCCCTGTCAGCACGACTCAAAGTGTGTCTATGTCGGCCGCTCTTACAGGTGAGTGACAGCTTCGCGGGAGGTCAGCACTGAAAGGGGTCAGAGGTCACATCACAGAAAGTGACAACAAAATGACGGGAGCAGCGAGGTCATTTTTTGTGAAATGAGGAGATTCTGAGCGGTCATCGCCACCACAGGACTTGAGCTCTTGATTAGAAAAATACACAGAAAGACAGACGGAAACACATGAAACAACACTTGTTTGTTTGCAAGTAAACATGTAATTTATCTGAGGGTTGTTAAATAGCTCTTACACAAACACATGTAATCCTTGGACTAATATTCCCATCTTGTCCTGTAGTACTGGCTGAAATGTGTGTACATTTTGGCAACATATCACCATTCTCTCACCATTATTTTTGCCTTTACTACTTAATTTTCTGTTGTCGTGTAAAAACAGTGTACCTCAAACTTTATAGATGTTTTAACCTTAAGATAAATTATGTAACCTTTCAGCTTAACATAGCTTTTCATAAACAGCACAGCAGCCCACACACAAGTATATTTTATATCACTCTTCCTTTAAAGGTGCTCTATATGATATTCATTAATATAGCAGCAAACAACTATTTAATGTGTAAAGATATAGAGGAGTAATGTCTACCTGAGCAGAGTCACTGAAGTCACTGAAGTCAATGAAATCACTCTCCCTCTGTGCGTTGTAATCTGAGGAACGACAGCATTATCGACCGTCGCAGAAGCGTACCCCCCACCCTCCGGTTCCCACCCAGTTTTTCACCGTTGGCTCTGTCAGTACTGCTGCTGTAGCTTTCACTGTTATGCTACGTTCACACTACGAGCAACAAAAGCAACAAAACGGCCAGCGTGGCAGCTACTTTGTCAGCTACAAGTCGCCGTTGAAGTGATGCTCAAGCACTCGTTGATGTAGTTATGTCGTTAAATAGCACTGGGAACTGGCTAATTGCATTTTTTTAGATGGAACGGAACAGGGTGAAACAAAAACATGATTGGTTGACGCTTCACCATGTCATTGGAGCGCTGAAAAAAGTTGCGACCAGCTCAACTTTATTCGTAGCACGTCACGCAGCGACAAGCGTCGGACGTCAGTAGCTTCATTTACCATTGAAAATTACTTATAGCCTGTTGCTGTGTTGCTTGTAGTGTGAGCGCAGCGTTAGCACCGTAACACCTCTTCCTAACTTACAGCGAGGGAGCGAACTCTGGCGAATGGATTGTGAAATAATGTCCAGATATACTACAAGCGATGTACTGTATATTGATTAACTGTCAGTTACTGTCAGCGTCGATTAAGACCAGTGAAAATAGGTTGGAGGTGCGCCAAATTGCGCATAAACAGAGCCAGGGTGAGTGTTTTTTCAAACAAGCTACACGTCGCATCGCCTGTTCGCTGACACACGGTGCAGGTTTGCACAACTTTATTGGGAAAAACTGAAACAATCTGATGTTCGCTCGTTCGCATCACATCCAGTTAGGAAGAGCTGTTAACTGCGATCCACTGGCTCAGCCGTCGCCATGTTGAGAGCCATGCAGAGGCAATAGATAAAACAATGTACAGTAAAGCGTCTTTAATCATGAGGCAAAGCCTGTTGACACACACACACAGTAATCCCATCCATATTCCCATGTCTCTCTAGGTGCGAGTGTTTACCGGGCTATGTGGGCCAACACTGTGAGCAGGACTATAATGACTGTCTGGAGAATAAGTGTCAACACGGAGCGGAGTGTGTGGACGCCGTCAACGGCTATACCTGCGTCTGCAAAGAGGGTTTCAGGTGAGAGTCGCCGTGGAAACACGTCATGAACAAGGCAAATGGATTAAACAGACACAAACGCAGTTACACACTGCAGGGCCAGACTGGGAGGAGATGCAGATGGCGCTCCATAATCAGATACTTGACTGTCTGGACCCACTGTGTGTGTGTATATGTGTGTGTGTGTGTGTGTGTGCAGCAGATGCAGCTCCATGTGGTTAATTATAGCAGAGAGAAACAAATTCATCACAAGGGACAGGGAGAGAGAAAAAGAGAGAGAGAGAGAGAGAGGAGTCACAAGTATGCAGGAAACAAATAAAGGAGACAGACAGCAGCAGATAGATGGATGCCGTTAGGGCGAAAAGAGGAAATTCAAACAGAGGTTCAGAGTTTCAAAGATGCAGGAAGATACAGTGGAAAATACAGAATGTGTCTGCCGTGTCATGCTGATAAAACGTGTCCATTTCCTTCAGGAATATTACCTTTCCAGCTTCACCAATGCAATCTCCAAATATATTGCAAAATACGGAACTAAACAGGTTTTTATCAGCGGATACAGACACAGCAAATCACCTCATTAAAGCTCTATGAATAAGTTATCTCCTGTGTGATCTCCTCCTCCCTCAGCGGGCTGTTCTGCGAGAACCCTCCACCAATGATCCTCCTGCAGACCAGCCCCTGCGACCAATCGGACTGCCAGAACGGCGCCCAGTGCCTGGTGGTTGCCGGGGAGCCCGTCTGCCGCTGCATGCCCGGTTTCTACGGCAACAAATGCGACAAGATGGCCACCGTTCACTTCCTGGGTCGGGATGGATACGTGGAGCTGCCGAGCGCGAAGCTCCGTCCCACCGCGCATATTTCATTACAGGTACTGTCAACCTTTGACCTCTGCTAGCAAAGTTTTGGATCTGCATAGATATATTGGGCTTTGGCTCGTACGTCAACGTCACTGTCATAGTGCGGAGGTTAGGACTGGCCTGTAAACACACAGGTGAACAAGGGAGCTGCCGTTTTTCTGGATAAAAAGCAATATAACGTTTACATGTCTCAATGTTTAAAATTGTTTCTCTTTATATTCAAGCATTTATATTCTACGTGGAGTACTGTAGGTTAGATTCCCCCCCACAAAAACAACTTTTGGTGAAAACGGTTCAGCAACATTACATTACAGTTCATGGATAACCGGCTGGTCTGTATGATGATATAGTATTAAAGAGTAATACTCTCATAATACATTTTCCTTCAAGAATTTTTCATGTTATCAACATTACAATTTAAGTTACATCTCTACAATACATTTACTTCTGTAGGTCATCAGATAAGAGCCTGCTAACGTTTATTAGTGTTAGCGAATCCTCGACCAAAGATAATGTTGGTTTATAGATCATCATGTCTAACATAATATTGTGTTTAAAACTTGAAATGTATCTAATATCGCAAACAATAAAGCTGATGTTATGTCTTGGGTTTTGGAACAGTAATGTTAACTCTCATAATGCTACGTTGCTAACGTTGATACACGCTCTTTTGAGTGTCTAGCAGTGATTGTAGCCTAGTAACGAGATTTTAAGTAACAAACAAACAAAACTTTCTTTTTCCACTCTTCGTATATCATAAATCATTGAACATAAAAATGACTCGGTTGAGTAATGTAAACGTTATAGCGCTTTTTACCCAGAAAAATGGCAGCTCTCCTCCCGTTCACTTGTATGTGTTTACAGGCCAGTCCTGACCTCCCCAATATGGCGCCGACGCTGACGTATAGCAGCAACGGGCTGAAGCGTCAAACGCGTTATCTACGTATATACATCTATGTGGGGTTTTTTTTAAATCCTGTGGTCATGCAGGTATTTATAGAAAATGTTTTGTCGACGTTTGGAAGTACAAAAGCCGTTTTCTGCTGCGCTACATGGAAAACATTTATGGGCTCCTTGAAATAGAGCTGCGAGCTGCCCAAATCAAACCTATAGAGTTGCACGACTTAGTGCCGATGAAGCAAAGCAAACATCTGCTATACCCTCTGTTTCCACACACACACACACACACACACACACACTCACGCTCATTCACACTCATTGTACATTTTGGACACCTGAGAGTCATATCCTAATAGAGAACTATTTTCCTCCTTTTTGGAAATGAGAGGGCAAGTGAGCGAAAGAAAAACAAGGAAAGGAGGGCAGTCTAATTGATATTTCCCACCTGTTTGGATCTGTATGAGCGCGTGTGTGTGTTGGGTGTGTGTGCTTCTGCGTTCCTGCCAGGAGCTTTCAATGTCAGTGCCAAGACTGTTAAAACTCCACCAAGAGGCCCTGACTCAGAGGTTAGAGCGAGAGAAGAGAATGAAAGGGCCACAGCACTTCATAAATCACTGGATGTTTTTTCTCTTTCTCTTTAACACTTTTTCTCTTTTCTTTCCGTCTGCATACCATTTCTCTCTCTTCACCCTCTTTTCTGTATCTCACTCTCTTCTTCCATCCCTCTCTTTCCCTTTTGTTCCCCTCCTCTCCTCCTCTTGCTCTGCCTCCATCTCGTCTTTCCTCCAGCAGCTTGTTAGCAGGTGTTGACTTGTCTATGCTCCATTGAAGCCAGAGTGTTAAGTGCTTGGCCCCTTGGCCCCATTTCCACTCGCTAGTTAGTTAGCGCTTAGCGGCGCATGCGAGCAAGTGTGACATGTCAAGTGTGTCTGCGTGGGAGGGAGGCGAGAGTGACCTCGTTTAGGGACGTGTGTGGTGGAATTTACATTTTTTTCCCCTCATTTTCATGCAGTTCTTCAGCGGTTCAACGGTGTGACATAAATAAATGTAATTTCTCTTGTATCAGAGCTACATCAACACCTGCAATCCTAACTAAAACTAGCTCAGTTACATCTAGGAGCTTCGCCAGGTCAGAGAAGCTGTGCAGATTTCACAATGCATAGACAGCCAACGGTAAAGTGGAACACAGTAGAACCCAAAACATTTCACCATGTTTTTAAAAACAAGCTGAAAATTTTACAATCATAAAAAATAACAAGTTGTCAAAATCAACCAGTTCACTAGCAGCATCATAAAGTCTAGCTACCAGCAATGCAAGAAGGAACGTGATGAAGCTGAATGGTTTGCAGCAGCTGAGAATAATAATAACAGATATAACTTTTAATTTGTGTTTAAAATCAATATTTGAGACGGGATTTGCTTATTTCCTTATTAGCTGAATTTATAGTTTTACTCAGATATACCCAAGCTATGCTATGTTGAACTAGGGCTGGGCAATAAATCAATATTATATCGATATCATGATATGGGACTAGATATCATCTTAGATTTTGGATATTGTAATATGGCATCAGTGTTGTCTTTTCCTGGTTTTAAAGGCTGTATTACAGTAAAGTGATGTAATTTTCTGAACGTACCAGACTGTTCTAGCTTTTCTAATATTAGCTTTTACCTACTTACTCATTATATCCACATTACTGATGATATTTTTATCTGGAATATAATATTCATAACTTTGTTTTCTTTAGTGTATAAACACCTGAAACTAAGAATCGTTGTATTTTCGTTACCTTAGAATGAGCCGTTTATATCTACATAGGTAGCGGGTCTTCTTCACGGAGCCGACCGCCATGTTTCTACAGTAGCCCAGAACGGACAAACCTAACACCGGCTCTAAAGAGAGCCTTTCGTAGCTCTCCTACACACTTGACTCACAGGAAAAGATTCAGTTGGTAGCAATCTCCAAACTCACCGCTAGATGCCGCCAAATCCTACACACTGCTCCTTTAAATCATTTTTTGTCTTTGTTTCTTATCCGACCTCTTTGTCTCTCCAGGTGGCTACAGATAAAGACAACGGTATTCTGTTGTACAAGGAGGACCACGACCCCCTGGCACTGGAGCTGTACCAGGGACACATACGACTCATCTACGACATCGCCACCTACCCACCCACCACTGTATATAGGTAAGCCACACACACACACACACACACACACACACACACACACACACACACACACACACACACACACACAGATAAAAGCACTCTCACTTTCTTACCATCTACACTGAAGCATGATTTGCCGTATTCATGTACTCAGTCTATTATGCTGAAGGTCACGTTTAAACATGGTTCAAGTGCTTTAAATGTAAAAAAACCAACACATTCACTCTTGTTAACGCACTAATGTATGCACATTCATTACTCATTCATTTCTAGTGCTTTATTTACGCTTTTGTTTATTAAATGAAAGTTATATTATGCACTGGATTCAGATGATACAGGAGTTCAAGGCAGGTTAAGTGCACTTCAGAAATCAAAAAGCACATACACACATTCACACACACACACACGCACACAAACACATATAGAAAATTGTGCAGAAAATAAAGAATTCAAACACTCTTACTGCTCCAGTTCAACATGTGTTCATCACTTATTGTATGCTCCTGTACTGTATAACATTTACAAGATGCATGTGTTACAGAGGTTCAAGGTAGCGCAAGGGTTACTTAAAAATACAAAAAGTACACACATCCACATACCAAAAAGTAAAGGTGTCAACGATCTGACGTTTTCATTTACAGTACTTAAGGACTTGCTGATCTGGCCATGTGCACACAAATCCACCGGCATATTCTTTCTCTCTCACACACACACACACACAGTAGCAGATCCATGTATGAGCACTTCCCTCTATAAACAAACATGAACTCAGAAACATTCCTTTACAACCCCGACTAGACAGTCGTGTCCCTGAGTGAAAGCCACCAGGTAAAACTTCAAACAGTGGAAACAAAAGCCCTCATTCAGTGTGTTCAGCCCCTTGGATATTATATGATTAACTACATTCACAGTTTCATAGGAATGGATATACCGGGGTAAGCTATGGAAACAGCCGCGGTAATCCAGGAAAAGAACATGATAATGTTTTCAGTAGTTACTTGTAGAGAAACCGTTTAAGGTTTTTATGCAACATGTGCAGATATATTACAACATGTGGCTTTACATACAAGCAAAGAAAGACCAAAATAAACTTACAATGCAACAAGCAGACATTACACATGTGCAAAAAATGCTAAAATAAACATACAAGAGTTTTGCACATTGTGCACATCATTGCATCTTCATTAAAACAAGAAGGAGCGTAGAGGTTTGAGTAACACAAGTTATACTGTAAGTCAAAACACATCCTGGTTAAATGATGTTAGTAGTCTTCTGAGGTATATCTATAACATGTCATGTTTAAAGGTTCTCTACACGATATCCAGAGCATTATTATAGCAGCAAACAACTATTGTCTATGTAAAGATATAGAGGAGTGATATCTACTTGAGCAGAGAATGAAGTTACTCTCCCTCTGTGTGTGTTGTAATCCCTGCTTCTCTGTGATTTGTTGACATAGCCGGGCCGTGCTTTTAGTGCATGTTCGTGCATGTGAGCGTGCTCCACTAGCTTGATAACGCCGTCCCGACTGACAGCCCCGTTACTGAAGCGTAGCACCCACCCTCCGGTTCTCCCTTCAGGTTAACACTGTTAGCTCTGTCAGCACTGTTGCTGTTGTTTTCACCGTTAGCATCATTAGCTGCGAGCCGCCATCAGCTGTCGCCATGATAAGAGCCAAGGCACTAGAAATGCTCCCAATCTTGCATTTAGCACCTTCAATGAATTATAAGCCATTGAATGCAGTCGCAAAGCTGTTATAGATATGATCCTGAGGGGTCATGGGCTTCTCTCATCCCATAGTCTGTCACACCAGATGCAGACTGCGAGTATAAGTCTGCCATTGGCCGCCTTAACTTAAGTGACTTAAGTGAGCTTTAGAAAATAATAGACATTCATAGCGTGTCATACAGTATGCAGTATGGATGTACAATGTGTTTCTGCCTGTAGGCCTACAGGAAAAAGCTGAATGTGATGCATTATTGACTCTCTCTGTCCTCGACCTTTTAGAGGAGCACACAAAACTGACTTGAAAGGTGGATTGAAAGAAGTCGAAAGGAGAACGGAAGGTGTATGACAAAGAGAGAGGAAAGAATAAAAAAGAAAGACAGAAAAGAAGGATTGCCCGACTTTAAGTTGAAGTAGACAGTGAGAGAGAGAGAAAGGGTCCATGTCCATCTTTGTCATGGTGCTGATTGACTCATATTGATTCTGTCTGCTCCTCCGTCTATACTGTCTCTGGCAGGAGGAAAGAGGAAGAGAGATGTGAGAGAGATATATGATACAAGATTCAATCCTATGTATTGTCTCGAGGGATATTCAGTTTGCAACGCACAGACCACAATTTACACAAACACATTCTCCATCAACAGCAATATTTCATTACCACGTCATTTGAGGACTGCTGCCAAGAGGATATGTCACCAGCCTCTAGACTTAAGGCCTTTACACACTGTTTTTTGTGTGATTAATTTGCACGTCAGTATATTTTTTTGAACAGTTGTTTTTGTCATGAGTACTTTCAAGCACAGCACAAATATTACGCGGCGAAAAAGCGGAATACTTTTTTTGGAATAAGGTCAATTCTCTGACCTTTCACACGGCGAATAAAGACATCAACCAATCACGTTGTGCAGAACGGGTTGAGTTGCGCCTATATTTATGAAACAACAACACAAAGGCTCCATTGGCCGAACCAAGATGGCAAACTTTATTACTCCTTTCAACCTTGACAAAGGCAGGCGCCTTCCGTTCTTATCTTTCACAATAAAAGCCCTGGACTAGATATAATATTTGCAGGTGAGTATTTCGTATTTTCGTGTTGTTTATTCAACACGCCCCAGATGTGTTTACTCTGGCAAAGTGTGTAAGGAAGCTACATGCAGGGGAATAAATCATCATTATGTATGTACAGTAGCTACATTACTATAAAGGACTTTACAAACTGGGGGCTTGACGAATAAATTACATGAAAATGCAAAATACTTGAATATTTCGCATCAAAACTATTCTAGTACAAAAGTTTATTTTTCTCATCAATTCTCATCAGAAAAATTAACACTTCAACATACATCAGCGTGATAAGAACTACCTAAAATGATAGAAACCATCTTTGGGAAAAATTTATGTGTACTTTGACTTTTTAGTTTAGCCCATGTCCCATCCACTAACATGGAGGAGGCGGGCTTTATGAGCTAGACTGCAGCCAGCCACCAGGGGGCGATCCAGATGTTTTGGCTTCACCTTTGGGGAGCTGTCATGTCGTCCATCTTTATATACAGTCTGTGGTTCAGACTACGGAGCCTCCGTGTTGTTGTACACTATAGTGTTCTTATTGAATATGTCCGTTCTCCACAATGTGATTGGTTGATACCTTTATTCGCGAATCGACCTCATTCTGGAAAAAATCACACTGCTTTTTTGCTGCGTAATATTCGTGTTCTGTGTGAAAGTACTCGTGACAAAAACAACAATTCTAAAACATAAATTGACGTACAAATTAATCACACGGAAAAAAATACGCCCCCAGTGTGTAAAGGCCTTAAGACTTAATGTCAAACTGAGTTTTATTGCATGAGGCAGGGAGTGGGCACGGCTCTGCCAGTCCAAACAGAGCTGGTATTTCCAGAGTTTCTCGCAGCAGCAGATAATGGAAGGTGTTAAAGGCGGATGGAAATATAACTTCCAACATTTAGTCCAGCATGGAAAGGAACAAAACCTTCAACTTGAAAAAGACCCAACAATACCACTGGTGTGAGACAGAGGCTACCAATCATCTTGACCAAGGTCTCATTTTTTATGGCAATTATACCAAAGTATGAAAATAAATTTTACAGGATTATATAAATATTGAAAATGCTTTTTGAATGATCGCAGCAGGCAGGGTTATAATGCCAACTGCAAATGAAGGAAGGAAGGGAGGAGAGAGAGAGAGACAGATGCTGGTGTAATTGGGTGAATTAAAGGAAAGAGAGAAAGAAGATGGAGAGAGGAAGGAGGAGAAATGAGGGAGAGAGTTTATTGCGTTCTCATTTACTCACCATTCTTCTGTCTTTATATTTCAATCAGTGATTTTCTTAGCATGTGACGTCTGGCTTTGTGGGTTTGGCTCCGCTCTGTTCTATTGTCTCTGTGAATAGAGACAAGGTCACAGTGGGAGGAGGAGGTACTGGTAGCCTCGCTGCTTCTGATGATAATATGCAGCCGGCTCATAACAAATTTGACTTAAGGATTACGACGTTAAGTCATATTTTAAATCCTGCAAGTAGCTGCGGGAGAAGGAAATTGAAGCCACAATTGACGACGTCAAGGGCAAGACTGTTTCTGCATCAGGCATTTCAATCATCATTCATTTAAACCGTGTCGTTTTTTTTGCTTCAGAATTTGTATTAAAAAGTCTTGTGCCCACAGGAAAATGTGCATATATATTTTAAACGATCCTACTAGACTTTGGTTTATTCTGCAGTATTTTACTATTTTAGACAAATGGACATGCAGCGTTGATTTCCTCTGAATAAAGGAGTTGAGTCGGGCTTTTGATGAATTATAGCTGAAACATGTCAATCAAGTTTACTTCATTGGTGACATTGAGGAGAGAAAGGATGAAGGGAGGATTAAGGTCTTTGCATGGTGGTAACAGTTTAAGGCAAGGTGTTAAACTGTTAACGGCCGGTTATACTCCAAAACGAACTTGAACATCGGACACCGGACACCAATGTGTTTCTGTTTATTCTACGTTTGGCGTCTGCAAGAACACGTTCACACGTTCGTTGCAGTTTACATCTCATGTGTGGAGGTTATTTAGTTGTGTAGTGTTGTGTTCTGAACTCTGTGTCCTGTCTTCATTGACCTTTGATAAACTGATGCATACATACAGCTTCATTATGATAATAATGTGATGCTGCAGAGCAGCGGCCCTGGAACTGGTAGAGACCATCACCTGCTTAAGGAGACCCTGGCAGGGCGGATATATGCCAAGAGGTCGTCTGTTGGCCATAACAATAACTTGTCATTCCGTCTAGTTTGCTGTTTGCTGTAGTTTGTCGACTTTCCATTCTGTTTCTTCGAATGATGGTTTGTAATATGGGTGGGTAGATGAGTAGAAACCACTTATATATGCTAGTGTTCACGATAATGACGCATTGCGAAAGGCAAGTAGAGGAAGGGCTGGTTAGAGAGGAAGGAAAGAAAGAATGAAACGATGGGCTTGATCTAATTACCTGGTACAGATGGGGAGGGGTGGAGACGGGGTTGAAAAGGTCGAGTAGGAGAGAGGAGGAGAGGACGGTCAGAGGGACGTAGGGATGCATAGAAAGACAGATTGATCCGTTGACAGGCAGACATAGATAGAGAGATAGATGGAGGACAGATGATGGGCGGAAGGCAGCAGCGAACAAGCAGGATAAAGAGATAACTGGGTGGAATAGGTTGGCCGCCAGAGGAGGAAACGGGAGGAGGGATAAAACAGATGGATAGAAGCAGTCGAAATGAAAAGACCATGAGACACGGTTGAACGGCAGGATGGATGAAAGAGGACTGAGGGATGACAAGAGGGATGGAGTGAAAGAGGGGGAAGAGCAGAGGGGAAAAGTAAACCACAGAGTGAGTCAGGGAATTATCCTTGTCTGGTGTTGTTAACTTGACAAGGGCCACGCCTGAGAGGGAGACAGGCAGACAGACAGAGTGCAAGAAACACTCCGAGAAGCAGAAAGAAAGTGTAAAAGATGAAGACAGAGGGGCACAAAGAAGGTGTTCAGTAGCACAGAAAGGAAAGATTGAAGGAGAGATAAAGAAAATGTAAAACTGGAAGACACAAATGGAGCATAAGGAGGAACATGAGAAGGTTCCACAAGAAAGATAAAACGCAGATTGGAAGCGAGAGAAAGAAACCGAGATCCATAGAACCGAATCATGTCTGAGCACAATGCTAAGCACTAAGTAAACACTGTCTCTATGTTATGTTTAGCATTAGCAGTCTGGAAGGAGACGAGGCCCAGCTCCAGGCCTGGGGCTCATTTTACCACAAGCCTCGATGTATTCCTTTGTATGTGCCATCTTTTTGATTGCATGAGTCTGAGCATTGCAAATGGCCTATCTTATCTGCCCTAATTTGGAAATTCATTGTAAACGGACTCAAACCGCATGGCCAGGCAGGCACAGCAGAACGTCCTGCCACCATTCAACTGATACTGTCCAGGATGGCGTAACTGTTTAACCACCACAATCTGAGCACAGCAATTCTGGCAGATATCGAACATGGCGCTGGTCCGTACAGTTACTGCGGTCGTACAAACAGAGGGCCAGGGATCGGTGCCAGTCCCTGGGATGTTTCTGAGCGATCCCTTGGTTGGTTATCTGGTGTAGAAACCAGAGAGCCAGGAAGGGCATTATGTTCAAGCCAGTTTTTGACGACGTGCTGAAATGGAGCCAGACCACGATATACTAATGTAAAACTAACGCTGGTGAAACGGCAAATTAATCAGTCACCTCAGTTTTAACAGTTAAGATTTGGCTTTGACATACAGGTTTGATTGTGTGCGAGGTTTTGATTGTTAGATAGTATACCTGTGTGTCTAGGAGATCAGGTTAAAGGCCCAGACACACCAGCAACAACTAGACAACTAGCGTCGACGAAGGCCGCCTGTTGCGTCACCTCATGTTGCCTTTGTCTTGGCCAAAAAGTTGCACTCGATCACACCGCAAATACTACAGCCAACAGCAAACTACCACGTAGGTTCTGCGCCTGCGTGAGATGAAATAACTCTCCCTACCAGCAGGTAGCGGTAGTCTGTATTCGTCATTCAAAAAGGGAAACTGGAAGACCGAGGACGGCGGATATACAAGCCGTTGTTATGATACGTACACACGTACACAAAGCTGCGTTTTCCGACCATTTTCACACCACTCTCCTTCTAGGACGCCAAAAGATGCAGTGATGGAAAGCAGAGGGAATTATAATGAAAACAAAAAAGAGATGGGTACAAGTGGGTGAGCTTTGGATGTGTAGAAAAAAAGAAGAGGGGGGAGAGAGAGTGACAGAAAGAGAGATAGGAGAAGGTGTACTAGTCCTTCACTGTGCCCTCATTAGCAACAGATGAGAGTGGTTATGCATGCCCGGTGTTAAATGAACATGTGTGTATGTGTGTAGGACAGAAAGTGTGTGTGTGTTTGTTGCGTATTAATGTGCTGCCCTTTACTAATGCCACACTAATCTCCCAGCGGGTCAAAGAGAGCACATCTACTGTTATTCATCAGCGAGCAACAGAGGGAGGGATGTAGAGACGGATGGGTACATGAGAGGAGAGAAGGATGATACAGAAAGGTGGAGGCAGTGGAAGTGATGGGTGGATGGATGAGTGGACAGACAGGAGACAAAGAGGACACGGAAGAAGGGTGAGGAGGGATGATGATGGATGATTGGACAGGAGAAGATGGGAAGGGATACAGAGAAACGAAGGTAGTAGTTTTAAGCCCAACCATGTAGTTCTATCCTTCCTATAAACCTAACTATAGGGGTTCTGTTGCGTTGTTCGTTTTTTTACGTGACATTGTTACATTATTTTAACACAAACCATGATCTTTTTTCTAACCTTAACCAAGTAGTTTTGTTGCCTAAGCCAATTGTTTTACAACATTAACCACGTGGCATTGCGTTTCTGCAAGCGTGATATGAAGCGTATTTTTGGTTCAGAAATGTCGCCATTCAGCGTATCCGGGGTTTGCAGAAACGTCTAATGCCAACATTTTTTCTGTCGACTAGGTTGGATAGAAGCACTACAAATTTTAATCAAAACTTCTCCAACATACAATAACATCAGGAAGTTTTTCGCGGGGCTGTTACAATGCTTTTCATAACATCGTGCAGCTGTTCCTTTTATTGTGTCTTTTTCATAGTTCTAAGAACCCTGTTTTTATTGTGTCCGTACCGCAAGAACTAGGAACCATCGTAGTTCTTAGTGCGCTGTTTTGAGGGACTTTTTAGCTCCTACTTCTAAATAGGTATTCACCCAGCACAAGAGGTGACGTGAGTAACGTAAGTGTACAGTGATTGGTAGAAGCAACCACCATTTTTAAAAACCTGTTAGCCGTGTAAACAGCTCTTTAACGAAATAAATAGAAAAAGGTTCTTTCTTTTGCTTTAGTTTATATGACTGTGGCATGTGAGTTGTTTATTTATTCTTATATTACTAAAAAAGCTGAGATAGTTCGTGAAACATTGCAAACTAGCCGGCAGGGACAGTCACTTCAGCGTTCCTACTGGCGGTGCAATTGCAAACAGAAAAAGCGTTTGAAGATAAGTAGTTCTCGGGGGAGCTCCCCAGAACTGATTGGTCCGAAAACGCCTATCGACGGTCACAATCATACAATTTGTGCCTACAGTTTCTAGTTAGAAACAGGTCTTACAAAATGATTTTATTCCCAGCTGTAGATGAGTAAAGTGACTGAATGTGTGACCTGAATCTGACTCTTAAAAACCGCCGAGCTGTGGTTAAAACAAACAGACGAGCCTCGAACATTACAGGTTTAAAACGCTCAGAGGCAAATCAAACGTTCTAATACTGAAACATTATAGTCCTGAAACACCGAGAGCACTCATTCCTAGAGGTCGACATCAAAACGCTACGAATCCACTCCCGAAAAGTACAAATTTCATCTGAACCGGCCGTCCGGTTTTAATGAAAGCTGAGAAAAGAAAGAAAACAGTGAAGCAGCTCGCCGCTCAGCAGCTGCCGTCTCAGCAATGACTAATTGAGGTTACCACGGCAATATGGGACCGGGATATCTGTCTGCTGAACATCATTTTAATCAGATTGGGCGGCTAAACACACACACACACACACACACACACACACACACACACACACACACACACATACACAGCCTGACACACATGATCATAAATGCACGCATGGAAGCATACACACACATACAGACTCACAAACATGCAAATACATACAAAACACACACACATGCACGTTTAGTATGTAAAGACTGCACATACACACACATACTCACACACCACAAATGTGGTTTAGAGACATAGTAAGTAAATGATAGCGGTGCCTAATTAGATTTAACAGTGTAAGTGGATCTGCGTGGTTGTTTTTTGATCCAAGTATTTTTTTTTTTTTTTCACTTTGAGATACAGTCAACGACCTGTAATTACTGCTGGGTTTGTATTTGATTCAGTTATATTAAAAACACGCCAGTATTTTGGTTTTTAGGAAGTTCTTTTTTTGGGGGGGAAGTTTATTTGTGTGTGTATGTGCTCATTCAGGGTGTATTTGATTCAGGACTGACAGGAAATTGACGTCCCTTGTGGGTTTGGGTGAAACATGATGAGAGAAAGAGAGAGAGAGGCAGTTGAAATCTGCTACGGCTGTGTGTTTGTTTTTTATTGAATTCCATAATGGGCTGCCTTTTACTGAAACACAAGGCCAACACACACAGTCGACTTCAAAGAACCTGAAATACACACTTAAGTATGCGCTCATACACACACACACACACACAGATATATATTGATCCAAAAAGTACAAATGCTCCTTGCGCAGCATCCACAACAATATATACTTAAACATGTGGTTAATAAAGATAATATGTATTAATATGTTTGTATATTTACACATCTCAGTGAGGTTCTGGAAAACATCCACTTGTCAAAACACTGATGGAGCCTGATATTGGCAAACACTAGACACACACACACACACACACACACACACACACACACACTCCCCTGCAGGCCTGGCAGCTGCTCGGACATGGAAGCACTAAACCATTAGTCATCTACTGCCACCCGGTGGAGCTTCGGTGTCACAGCAGGTCTACAGCCCAGCTGTCTTTGAGAGGACCAATTCGAGTTTTAGACCATCAAAGTGAGGACATTTTGGCAAATCCTCACTTTGGGACAGACCTTCAAAGGCTTTTTTTAGGATCAGCGTGTAACATGTAGGGAGATCTATTGGCACAAATGGAATATTATATTAATAAGTATGTTTTCTTTATTGTTAAATCACCTGATAGTAAGAATCGTTGTGTTTCCATTAGTTTGGAATGAGCCGTATCTACCTACCTAGGGAGCTTCTACGGAAGCCCACAACGGACAGATCAAACACTGTTAACTTTTCCTGCTTTGGCCGGAGTCAATAACGTTACTTGCTGCCGTCGCCGCAAACTCTCTGTCTCTCCTGCTTCACCACTCAAAATGACCTACGCTGCTCTTACAACAACTGGCTCTAGAGAAGACCATTCCCGTTTTTGCGTCGGCCACCGTAGCTCTCCAACACACTTGGCACACGGGAGAGGCTTCCGTTGGTTGCAATCTCCTCACCTCACTGTTTGGATACCGCCAGATCCTACACACTGCACCTTTAAGCTTCAGGTTAGAATTAGGTTTAGGTTTAGGGTTGGGCTCAGCCATTTAGTTGTGATGGTTAAGGTTAAGGTAAGGGGCGAGGGAATGCATTATGTCAATAAGTGTCCTTACAAAGACAGAAGTACAAGGTTGTGCGTCTGTGTGTAAAATGAGTGGATGAGGTGTGCAAAAAAAATCCTCTGCCATGTGAGCTGCTTGTTTGATTTAACTTTCCAGACACTTGGATAAATTTAAAAAGGGATGAAGTGCTTCTAGAAGGAAAGCAGAGGAGCCTTAGAGGAGTAAAAGACGTAGAAACTGCTGCTGTAAGGGAGGGAGAGGAGGACACAGCAGAGCAATAAGAGAAGGTGAGAGGATACCAGGAAAAATAAGGGAGGAAGAAGAAGATGAGGGAGAGGAAGTGGAGAAAGAAAGGAAAGAAGAGAAGGATAGGACATGTATGGAAGAGAAGAGAGAGGGGATACAAAGTGAAGACAGAGAGGAGGGTAGTGAGATAGAGAGCTAATCTTTCAGGCTAGCGGACCATTATTTTTGCTTGTTTGAGACCGTTATTAAATTACATGGCTCCTAATGGAAAACATGTATGTGTCTGTGTTGAGTCTACAGTGAAGCAGGAGCTCTTATTAGAGAAACCACCAGCTATGTACTGAACTAGATTGATGTCCAGAAGAACTGTTTGTCTGTTTTTTGCCATTGTTGATTGCATAAATGGTTTTGTTACTCATCTATGTCAACAACATATTAATCCTTTCGGATTCGCATTTTCTGATCATAAAGTAATTTGATTCTAAACTTTTAATCTAATTAATTTGTTGTATTACAAGTCGAATATGGCACAATGAGAGACTGCAAAGTTAATCAATAATTAATAAGGATTCTTTGTTATGCCTATTGATATGTTCTTGTGTATGTTGTAATGTAAACCGTACTTACTGCTTCATATGTTAAACTATGTAACATGAAAAAGGTTTCTGCATATTCAGTCCCTTTTTATTTTCTTTTTCACTCCGTCTGCTAGTGATGGCGAGATGAAGCGTCATGAAGCACTGAAGCTCTGCAGCAAATTGATTCGCAAAAAGGTTCATTTCACGAGGCTTCATCTGTGCTTTGTGTGCACACGAAACCATCTATTGGTCAAAGAGTGTAAAACAGGCAGATATATTACAGATGTGTTGCAGTGGTTTAACCGGGCAGAGGGCAGTGAATGTGCCTGTGTAACTAGAGGAAAATGATAGAGGGGAGATTTAATTTGTTTTTATTCAGGAATAATAATTTCTCAACTGTGTTTCGGCTTCGGGCGTCTTCAATGACGTCATTGGTCTAAAACGATACGAGCCTCGATACGCGCTTCACAGAAAACTTCCTGGATTACTCGTCACACGCTCCGAAGCCTCGGCACAGCGCGTAACATCACTACCGTCTGCTTCATCTCCATCATCTCCTTCTTTCCCATCATAATCTTTGTCTCCATCTCTTTAATCGTGATGATCTCCCTCTCCTTCCTCTTCTTCTAGTGTTACTGCATCTGCTCCGCTCCCTGTTTTTCCACTTTTGTATTATCAGCATTTTCTGCGGCAATCCCTCTGGCCCACCTCCAGAACTCACAACCCCGCTCCATTGGCTGTTAATGTAACATCCCTGTAATCTGAACGCTCTATAAACAGCTGTCAATCGAAGCGCACTCGAGGCTCCTTAGCTAGTTAGCCAATGAATGGCTGCAGACAAAGAGATGTATTGTCTCCATGTTGAGCTGTGGGAGTCGAAGCAGACCACCAACGGAAAGAGTGGCTTCACTTGTTCTTTTGTGATGTTCTGCTTGTTTTCTCCGGGTTCAGGGAAGGAATAACTTGGGTGAACGGAGGCACAGTCGTCTTTACCACCCCGCCATCTACCTCTCTCTCTCTCTCTCTCTCTCTCTCTCGCTCTCTCTCTCTCTCTCTCGGCTGTGCCAAACCACTGTCTCTATAGCTGTCTGTCTCCCCCTACAGCAACAAACCACTTAGTGGGGAATCTCAGACACACACATTCACACACGCTTTCTTCCCAGGGTCAGACGTGGTGCAAAAGGTCACGATCCTGGTTCATTGCAGGCTCCTCTACAGTGGAAACATTTATTTCACCAAAATAATATTAGTGCTCTAGTAAGAGAGTCTCTTTCTTTAACACAAGCGTTTTGGTCGGTTGAGTCTGGCACAAAGGACATTGAACTGTTTTCCGTGGTCATTTGACTTGGACAAAAGACAATGGCGATTGTTGTTAGTTGTGTTGGTGACAAAACACGTCAGTGGGGCTGTAAAGTGTGGTCGCAGCTCGCCGGCTCCTTTTCTGGAGCGGCGGGGAGTGAGGTGGAGGCGCCGTTAGACCCAGCGGCTCGATGTTCAGCTCATTTTTACTCATTTACTCTGGCTCTATATGCTTTATAACGTTACTACTCCACTGCTGGTTCAGCTGGTACTGCAAAAACTTCACCTCAGTGAGTCCGTGAGTTTATATCAGGGCTGTCAAAGTTAACGATTATAACGTGTTAATGCAAATTCATTTTATCGCCACTAATTTCTCTAATGTATAAACGCAACTTGCAATTTTTTGGGTTGTAGCGGGCTGAGTTTTAAAGCCAGAGTGAAGATACTGGCTTGTAGCAAAGGAGGCCAAATAACGCTCCAAATTTGCAGAAACTTTTGGCGAGGAAAAACTGGCATGGCCATTTTCAAAGGGGTCCCTTGACCTCTGACCTCAAGATATGTGAATGAAAATAGGTTCTCTGGGTACCCACGAATCTCCCCTTTACAGACATGCCCACTTTATGATAATCACATGCAGTTCGGGGCAAGTCATAGTCAAGTCAGCACACTGACACACTGACAGCTGCTGTTGCCTGTTGGGCTGCAGTTTGCCATGTTATGATTTGAGTATATTTTTTATGCTAATTGCAGTACCTGTGTGGGTTTCTGGACAATATTTGTCATAGTTTTGTGTTGTTAATTGATTCCCACTAATAAATATATACATACATTTGCATAAAGCAAGTATATTTGCCCACTCCCATGTTGATGAATCTCCCTTTAAAGGTACATTTTGAACAGATAAAAAATGTGTGATTAATTTGTGATTAACTATGGACAATCTTGTGATCAAGCGCAATTAAATATGTTAATCGATTGACAGCCCTAGGATATATGACCATCCTGGTACGTTGATTTGAATTGGAATGCACGTTCTACTCCTATTCTATTTCTATGGTCTGGCCATTAAATTATATAAATTTCCCTCAACCCCCATGTTTAGAAACCACAGCCTAGATCAAGGGCACATTATAATCTCCTCCAAAAGAACGCTGCATAGAGGATGTAATCAGTCTGTTTTACGTCTGAGAATAACATTTCAACACAGATTTCCCTAATTTCTTTTTCATTTGGTTTGGTCGATTTGCAAACACAACAAAACAAGAAAAAGAAATGTTTGGAGTCTGTTTTGTGTCTGGCATTTCCAATTTGCTCTATCATGTTTTTTCCTCCCTAATTCTCCTGTCTGGTGTAGAATTCAACAGTAATTTATCATAATAGGAACCATACTGACAATCTCTCTTTCCCTTTTTTCTTTCTCTGTGTGTGTGTGTGTGTTACAGCGTGGAGTCGGTGAATGACGGGCTTTTCCACACGGTCGAGCTGTTGATTCAGAACCGCTCACTGAGCCTGGTGGTGGATAACGGCGCCCCCAAGAGCCTGGGCAAGCTAGCACGCCAGCCCTCCGTCGACCACAACACCCAACTTTACATAGGAGGTATGCACACCCATTTATACATACATCTATAGACACATGTTCTGAACATGCAGAATGTACTTTTTCCTGCCCTTTACTGCCTTTTTGTGGTTTTGATCACATGTTGGCCATGTACTGCTACATACAAATACGCCCACAACATGCAAATACACACACACACACACACTAAAGCCCAGCGAGGGATGTGGTGAGGAGATGGAGAACTGTTTTTGTTCAACTTTTCCTCACAAAAAGGGGCTAGACACGCCCCTGAGAACAGTCAGCCTTGTTTTCCTCAAGTACTAGAAAGAAACATAATGTTGTTGTGCAATAGTGAGAGCTGTGCTTCTTGCTGGAACATTATATTTTACTATAAGAGTCAATCAAGAATGAAACCAGAGATGAGTGAAGTGTATTAATCAAGAAATCTGCCTTTCAATTTGTTTTCTTTTTTCTCTGTTTCCCTTATTTTCATCCCATTCTTTTATCCCCTTTCTCTCAACTCTCATGTCTCTTTATTCACATTCTTCGTTTTCCATAACTTCCTGTTTTGTTCTCCTCCGTTTCCCCAGGTGTACCATCTCAGGTGGTGGCCTCAGGACTACGACCCGGCCCTGAACGCTCCCCTCAGGCTTTTAACGGATGCATCCACAATGTCCGAATCAACGGGGAGCCCCAAGACCTGAGTTACCGAGCCGCAGGAGGAGCGCGACCACAAGGGGTCGAGGGCAAGGTAATTACATGGGGAAGATAAGTTTTGGGGAAAAAAGCTGCATCATGTTCATTAATGGAGAAAGGGCATAAAACACACATAATAAACATTGCACTGATATTTGTCAAATCTTTGCATGATGTCCATCTCCTCTTCTATTACCATTAAAATGCCCTTTGACTCGGCTTCCCATGACAGTATTTTCCTCCTTTTCTTCACCAGGGTGAGGGCATTCTCGCCGGGTGTCATTCCTGCAGTGTGTGCGCCCAGGGTGCGTGCAGGGAAGGCGGGGAGACGGGCGTAACATGTGACTGTCCTCCAGGACGCAGCGGGGCCCTGTGTGACCAGACGACAGCACCGAACGTCTGTCAAAGCAGCAGGTAGGTCGATATAGAAAACCTAAAAAAAAAAAAATAGTGGACCCGTCCTTTAACTGCAACCTGCTGCAGTAGTTGCACATTTACACTGAAAACAAAGATGTTAATGACATCTGCCCCAACATAACTCTATCCTGTCTTCCCTCTTTCCTTCCTCTCGCTCCAGATGTGTTCATGGTCTGTGTGTGCCGAAGGGTCAGTCCTACAGCTGTCAGTGCACTACAGGCTACCAGGGTCAGTACTGTGATCGACGGCAGGAGCTTCCAGCCTGCAGGGGGCAGCGCTGCGGACATGGGGAGTGTCGTGTGTCAGAGGCAGGAGAGCCCGTCTGCCACTGTCAGCCGGGGTACACCGGGACTACCTGTGACACAGGTAAAATGGAGAATATTAAAGGAGGAGATGGACATCATGCAGAGATTTGACAAATATCAGTGTAATGTCTATAATGTGTGTTTTATGCCCTTTCTCCATTAATGTCCAGAGTTTACATGTCAAGGAGAGATGCTGAGGGAGCAGCTGAAGCGCCACCACCCGATGAGAACGTGCACGTCCACCAGCAAGATTCCCCGCATGGATTGTCCCCGATCCTGCCAGGCGGCAGCACCCCCGGGCGTTTGCTGTGGCGTCACCAAAAACAGAAGGAGGAAGGCGGTGTTCCGCTGCACCGACGGCACCTCGTACTCCGAGGAGATGGAAACGGCTCTGGAGTGCGGCTGCTCCAAGTGCCCGTTGTAACAGCACCGTTTGTTACGTTTGTTTTGCAACACCCACCGCTGCCATTTTGTGAATTCTACACGTCAACGAGGCTGTCGCTCTGAGATCTTTCAACGTTCATGAGCACCACCATTATGTGATTTTTTTTTTTTTTTTTTTTTTTTGTACACATTCAGTTTCAACGCCGCCAATTTGCTGCCAAGAGAAACCGCAAAACAAAAATGGGACATGTGTGCGTGTGTTTTTTGACAGAGAGAAAATATATTGTAAGATATAAGTGAGAAAAAAACATAGAACTTATTTTTATTATGGATTTTTTTTTCTAAAAGATGATAAAAGGACTGATAAGTTGTGTTTTTTTTAATATGTTGATTATATAATGTGTTACATAGTATGGAAAGTTATTTTGTACCTTGTAAGGAGAAAAAAATACACAACAAAATAGATTAACATTCCTTAAAAGTATATGAATTTATATGTATGTATAAATCTATATAAATATATACCCTAACCCAATGAATTCTATATTTTCAAAGTGTATTTGCATGATGTTAATGTGAGAGCTGATGTGTGGGAGGCTTTGGACACTGAGAGAGGAGGGCTGCGTTGATTCCACGACCAGGAAAAGGTGGC